>NW_026863795.1:0-64536 GCF_026571515.1 Ruditapes philippinarum | reverse complement strand
TTTTCATATTTAAACAAGATATGTTTTGTAAAAACATGTATGCCCCCCCTATCGGCAGCCAAATTTGTCATTGGATAAAGGTTATATTATGCATGACTTTTGACCCAAGTGGAACAAGTAATTAATAAGGGTTATCTATAGTATCTTACTGGTCATGCCCCAAGCCCAAAAGGTAATAATTATTGTAAAACCCCATAGGTTTTTGGGCAGAAAATTAAAAGTTTTTAAAAAATTTTTACCAAAAAATTTATGTACATAAATTTTTTTAATCAAAAATAGGCCCTTTAAGGGAACGGGCCAAAAGTTTTTAAATTTTACAAAAAGCCCTTCAAATGGTATCCAAAAGCACAAAAAAATTTTTAACCAAGGAAAACTTGATTTTGTTGAGTTATTGGTTAGAAAAGGGTCTTTAAAGTAAAAAGGTTTCACTATGAAAATTTGCCCCCCTTCCCCAAAAATAAAATTAGGAGCATCTTAAATGGTCATGACCAATCATCATACCAAAAAATTTGAAATTCCTAGGGCCCAAGCGTTCTTTGTTTTTGATTGGAAAAACCCTTTTTAAACCTTTCCCAAGGGAATTTTGAACTTGGGCCTTTACCCAAAATCAATAGGGGGGCTCTGGCTGGTCCCTAAAAAAATCAAACCCTTAAAAAAAGTTTTAAGTTCCTAAGGGGCCCAAGCCCTGCCCTTTTGTTATTGACCGGGAAAACCGTTTTTTCCTACAAAAAGGGCAAAGTGGGGCCCTTTACCTTTTCCCCCTTTACCCCCAAAAATTTAATAAGGGGGCATCGCTGGTCAAAAGAAAATCTTCCCTACCAAGTTTTGAAAAACCTTTGGCCAAGCCTTTTTAAATTTTTTTGAATGAAAAATGTTTTTTCCTAAAAGGCAAAGTGACCTTTAAAACCCTTTTTATTCCCAAAATAAAAAAAAGGGGGCATATGCGGGGGTGACCCAATCAATACCAAGTTTGAAAATTTCCCAGGGCCCCAAGCGTTTCTTTCATTATTGATCAGAAACCCTTTTTTTCCTTTAAAAGGGGCAATGTGGGCCTTACCTTTGACCCCTTGACCCCCAAAAATCAATAGGGGGCCATCTGCTGGGCATGACAATCACCATACAAAATTTTTAAGTTCATAAGGGCTTGCGTTCTTTTGTTAAATTTAAACAGGAAAAAAACCCTTTTTTACCTTTCAAAGGGCAATGTTTATTTTACCTTTACCCCCTTGGGCCCCCAAAAACAATAGGGGGCCCCTCTGCTGGTCATGGCCAATCACCAAAAACAAGTTTTTAAAGTTCCTAGGCCCCCAAACGTTCTTTTTTTTATTTTATCGGAAAAAAATTTTAAACTATAAGGTCATGTACCTTGAAAAATTTTACCCCTTGAAACCCCAAAAAGATAGGGGTCAAACTACTGGTTTTTTGACCAATCACCATACTAAGTTTTGAAGTTTTCCTAAGGGCCCAAGGGTTCTTTTGTTATCACTCCAAACCCCTTTTGGGGCTACCCACCGGGAAAAGACCCCAAAGGAAGGGGCGGGGCCCCAAATGCAAAGCCCAAAATACCCCTTCTCTTTCGAAATGGGGGCCCTAAACACATACCCGATTTAGCCTTTTCTATTAAATACATAAACCCGATTTAGCCTAAAACAAAATTTTTATACAATGTATTCCTAAAATGTTTACGGATAAATATTTTTTCCCTTTTTCAAATGGGATTTTTTTCGGGGGATAAAAAATTTCACGTTTTTGAAGTAACGCAAATTCCGAAAATATTAATGCAAACAACCAAAAATTTAGTTTTTGGGTAAAACTTTTTAGGGAAAGGGCCCCCTTTTCCTTTTGGGTACTTTTTTTTTTTTTATTTTTTTTTTGCCCAATACCCTTTTTAACTTTTGAACTTTTTCGCAAAACACAGCCAGATGTTCTTTTGAACACTTTTACTTTTTTCCTTACCTTTTTAAAATATGTGAATAAATAAGATACAGTGGGCCCCTTTTAGTTTTTTATTCCTTTGGGTTTAAATAACTGATTTTATCTTAAAAAAGGGTTGATTGCGTTTTTTTTTCCCTTAAAGTATAAAGAGTTTACTTATATCGCTTTCATTAAGTAAGAAACAGCGGGCTTATAAATGTAAAAATTGATCGCTTTTTTTTCTTTTAAAAAAAAGATTACACCTACTAAACAAAAAAAACCCAAAGCCATTAAAATGAAACCCCTTTTGTATCCCGCCGTTACTACCGAATCAAAAGCCTGAAAATTTATTAAAAAAGACAATTTATTTTCTTGGGGGTTTCCAAAAACAGGAAATTTTTTAAAAATCCCAAACAAAACTTTAAAAACATTTTCCTTTTTAGTACGTACCTCTTTTTTATCTTTTTATTGTTTTAAGAAAATTTATAATAAATATTTTTTGAAATTTTTATGTTTTTTTTTTGGGGTTAAAGCTAAAAAATTTTCCCGGGGATTTGTTATAAGTGCCCATTTTCGCTTTTAAAAAAGATTTGGGGAATTTTGCCAACGCAAAAAGCGCTAATTAAAACCCCGGGGAAATTTTCTTTTTTTAGAAATAAAATTTCATCCCTTTAAATTTGCCTTTTTTCTTTTAAAATTCCCCCAATTTAACTACCTGATTTGCCTTTTCAAAACCCTTTAATCATTACTACCTATTTTTTTATTTTTAACAAAACAAGATTTCCCTTTTTTAAACATTCTAATTAACATCCCCTTTTAAAGGCCTTTTCATTTTTCTATAAAATTTGAAAGCTTTCCTGTTTTAAAGTTTTTTTAAAAATTTAACTGTTTTTTTTGAGGAAGCCTTCTATTTTTGAGCCCCTTTTTAATCTCCCTAACAATCAAAGTAAAATAAAATACAAAATAATTGGTGTTTTTATTCATTAAATTTTCAAAAAAATGTTTTTATTGTATAAAGTAATATTTGTAATTTTGCAGTCCGGATTTGTTACACTGTATAACAGTACAGCGATCCCAAATCTTCGTAATAAGTTGATTTTTTCTGGATAATGTTTGAACGAGTCCTGATTTTTTAGACCCATGTATAGTTGCTTTATAGACTAGAAAAAAAATTTCACTGGACAGATCAAGCAGAGAGACTTTGGTGATGGTTGTCGCCTTATGCAAGTGCACGTGTCAGGTCAAATTAATAAAGCTTACATACGCGAAATGTGGAGTCCCATCCACCTTATAGTGGGGAACCCCCCCCCCGCAAGTTTTTTTTTTTTATGGCTATGGAACAAGATTATTAAAGTAAGAAAATTAACAAAGGGCAATAAACTCAAACAAGAGCCACTGCCCAGACAGGGGCAAAACTCAATCTGTTTTCCTTTTTCTAAAACTAGAAATGTGTCCATATAGGACACGGGTGTCCCCATACTCCACTGTTTGTCCATACTCCACTGTTTTTTCAATTGTATGACTCTAGGTCAATTATTATGATGCGGTCTAAGATTTTGACCCCAGGGCTTTTTATTTGAACAAACTTGGTAGACACTCACTAACTCACTAGAAGATATTTCATGCTTAGTATCTAAACTCTAGCTCTTTGGGTTTTTCATTAGAAGATTTTTTAAGTATTTTACTATACACATTTAAAGAAAATCAATGACCCCCGGGGTGGGCCAAGTTTTTTAAGTTTTTACTATATACATAAAGGGAAAAACAATGACCTCCTGGGGCAGGGCCAATTTTAACCCCAAGGCTTTTATTTGAACAAACTTGGAAGATACCCACTAGAAGATGTGTCATGCTTAATATCTAAGCTGTAGCCATTTTTGTTTTTTTAAAGGAAGATTTTTAAGTTTTTTACATATACAATTAAGGAAAATCAATGACCCCCTGGGGTGGGGGCCAAATTTTAACCCAGGGCTTTTATCTGAACAAACTTGGTAAACACCCACTAGAAGATGTTTCATGCTTAATGTCTAAACTCTAGCTATTTGGGTTTTTTAAAAGAAGATATTTTAAGTTTTTCTATCGGTTGCCATGGCAACCAGAGTTCTGCTTGGAATTAAATTATTTGAGCAATTTCTAAAGTTGATCAACCGGAAACAAACAGTCATACATGTACCGGTATATCAACCGGAAACAAACAGTTATACATGTACCAGTATATCAACCAGAAACAAACAGTTATACATGTACCAGTATATCAACCAGAAACAAACAGTTATACATGTATCAGTATATTAACCAGAAACAAACAGTTATACATGTACCGGTATATTAAACCAGAAACAAATAAGTAATACATGTACCAGTATATCAACCAGAAACAAACAGTAATACATGTACCAGTATATCCAACCAGAACAAAACAGTTATACATGTACCGGTATATTAAACCAGAAACAAATAGTTATACATGTACCAGTATATCAACCAGAAACAAACAGTTTATACATGTACCAGTAATATCAACCAGAAACAAATAGTTATACAAGTGTACTGGTATATCAACCAGAAAACAAACAGTAATACATGTACTGGTATATCAACCAGAAACAAACCAGTAACACATGTACCGGTATATCAACAGGAAACAAACAGTAAATACATGTACTGGTATATCAACCAGAAAACAAACAGTAATACATGTACCGGTAATATCAACCAGAAACAAACAGTAATACATGTACCGGTAATAATCAACCAGAAACAAACAGTAATACATGTACTGGTATATCAACAGGAAACAAACAGTAATACATGTACTGGTATATCAACCAGAAACAAACCAGTAAAATACATGTACCGGTATATCAACCGCAGAAACAAACAGTAAACACATGTACGCCGGTATATCAACCAGAAACAAACAGTAATACATGTACCGGTATAATCAACCAGAAAACAAACAGTAATACATGTACTGGTATATCAACAGGAAACAAACAGTAAATACATGTACTGGTATATCAACCAGAAACAAACAGTAATACATGTACCGAGGTATATCAACCGGAAACAAACAGTAATACATGACCAAGTATATCAACCGGAAACAAATAGTAATACATGTTTTTGGTTTGCTTGTTTGTTTTCATTTTTACGCCTTTTCCCAACAGTATTTCAGTCATATAGGCGGGTAGTTTTTCTAACCATCGTTCCTGGAGAGTTACACCAAAGTATCTCCCAGGGATCAAAACCCATGCCAGAGAGGAAATTGGGATTTAGACGTCACGGAGGCAGTCAGTAATACAGCACAGATAACGAGGAATATGCAAAATCCTCGGAGGATCGAGGAATCCACTCGCAACTGCCTTGAGAGTATTTTGTCCATAAAAACGAGTGACTCCGCATGAGAAACGTGTGATGAGAGCGACTCTGAGACGAAAATAACAGCGTAAGACTCCGAGCGAGAATTACCGTGTCAGTGTCATCAAGTTTATTTTTATCCCAAATTAATAAGGTCAGTAGCAATAACCACAGGAACCTGAAATTCTATCAAAAAAAACGATTAAAAAAAAAAATCCATATAATAACGGCCCAACTTTTTTGTATACTTCTTTAATGAAATAAGAATAATTCAGATTATAGTAAACTTCATTAATCTTTAAATGTCTTTCTTGTCCTACTAAATCACTTCGAAGTTCCTCAAGAAAAAAACCTACAACTTCCTTTTGACGAAAATAATCTATGAATTTATGAATTAAAAATTTATGAAATTTCTACATTTTTTGTATGTTTATTTATTATACACCATTGTATTTTATTAGATGTCATTGTTTCTAACAATGTTTACGTGCCAAAGATTACGTTGTAATTTATTTCAGCTTGTGTTTTTTTTTTCAATTTCGAAAATGAGTTTCGATCTTCAATAAATAATTCTAATCATTTGATAACAAGTGCACCATCCAAAAAAAATTGACTTGGCTAGTACATTGTTACAATGGAAACTATTTACTTTTATATCCGTATTTCAAACAAACAATTAAAGGGAGAACGTCATGTACTTCACTTTGGAAAGCAATTTTATGGTAATCATTTATGTAACTTTATAAATTTATCTAAAAGCCTGACTTAAAAAAGTATAAAATTAAAACTTGTCTTAAAGAAAATTAATTCTGAATTCAAGACCCTGGTACAAAGTATAATATCCCTTTTTTTTTTTTTTTCAAATAGTATGTCAATTTGGAATTAAAATACCTACTAAGGCCTGGTTTATTTCCGTGTTTTCGTAAATTCTACTTTTTTATGCTTACATAATGATTAAATTAATTTTTTATAAACAATGGCAAAAATGAAAGCTCATTATGCATTTTATTATTTCAGCTAAACTTTAAATGAGGGCTTTTGACACTGTGTGGACACGGGAATTGCGGGAAATCAACTCGGTTATTCTTCCGCTTTTGAATATTAATGAATCATTAGTGTGTCTACATTTCGTTTCACTTGGGCCTTGTGGTAACTTTACATCAACGAAGAATTTTCGACAACATTATTTTTGAATGATACATGCGTTCAAGGATTTTAATTTAGAGGTAGAGCATTTAAATATTAACTAGAACTTGCCACTATCTTGGCGTGAATACCCCCGCATACCACTTTGTCAGAATCAAACAGTGGCCATTTAGAGCTCAAGGACAACCTCCCTGCCAAATCTGAGGTTACTAAAGCCAGTGCATTGTTAAGTTATGTATTCTACAAGCTTCAAATGTGAAAATGTCAAAAATCAATACATTGCGGACAGGAAATTCTTTAGCAATTGAGAAGAAAAGCTTTTTTTTTGTCAAGGTCCCTGTGACCTTGACCATTGACCCAGTGACCTCAAAGACAATAGGGGTCACCTTATAGTCATGATCAACATCCATGCCAAATATGAAGACTGTGGGTCAAAGGAATCTTAAGTAAATGGGTGGACAAACTTTTTGAAGTCAAAGTCCCTATGACCTTGACCTTTGATCCAGTGACCTCAAAATCACAAGGGGTCATCTACTTATCATGATCAACATCCATGCCAAATATGAAGACTGTGGGTCAAAGAAATCTAAAGTTATTGGGCAGACAAATTTTTGAAAGTCAAAAGTCCCTGTGACCTTGACCTTTGACCTGGTGACCTCAAAATCAAGTAGGGGTCATCTACTAATCATGACTAACCTCCATGCCAATCATGAAGACTGTGGGTCAAAAAAAATCTTAAGTTATAGGGCGGACAAGCTTTTTGAAGTCAAGGCCCCTGTGACCTTGACCTTTGACCTGGTGACCTCAAATTCAATAAGGGTCATCTACTAATCATGACTAACCTCCATGCCAAATATGAAGACTGTGGGTCAAAGGAATCTTAAGTTATTGGGCGGACAAGCTTTTTGAAGTCAAGGCCCCTGTGACCTTTGACCTGGTGACCTCAAAGTCAAAAGGGGTCATCTACTAATCATGACTAACCTCAATGCCAAATATGAAGACTATGGGTCAAAGGAATCTTAAGTTATTGGGCGGACAAGCTTTTTGAAGTCAAGGCCCTGTGACCTTGACCTTTGACCTGATGACCTCAAAATCAATAGGGGTCATCTACAAATCATTGACTAACCTCCATGCCAAATATGAAGACTATGGGTCAAAGGAATCTTAAGTTATTGGGCTGACAAAGCTTTTTGAAGTCAAGGCCCCTGTGACCTTGACCTGATGACCTCAAAATCAATAGGGGTCATCTACTAATCATGACTTACCTCCATGCCAAATATGAAGACTATGGGTCAAAGGAATCTTGAGTTATTGGGCGGACAAGCTTTTTGAAGTCAAGGCCCCTGTGACTTTGACCTTTGACCTGGTGACCTCAAAATCAAAAGGGGTCATCTACTAATCATGACTAACCTCCATGCCAAATATGACGACTGTAGGTCAAAGGAATCTTAAGTTATTGGGCTGACAAGCTTTTTGAAGTCAAGGCCCCTGTGACCTTGACCTTTAACCTGGTGACCTCAAAATCAATAGGGGTCATCTACTAATCATGACTAACCTCCATGCCAAATATGAAGACTGTAGGTCAAAGGAATCTTAAGTTATTGGGCGGACAAGCTTTTTTAAGTCAAGGCCCCTGTGACCTTGACCTTTGACTTAGTGACCTCAAAATCAATAGGGGTCATCTACTAATCATGACTAACCTCCATGCCAAATTTGAAGACTAAGGGTCAGAGATATCTTAAGTTATTGGGCGGACAAGAAAAAACCGACGGATGGCCGGACGGACAAGCTGATTCCAGTATACCCCCTTTACAACTTTGTTGTGCGGGGGTATAATAAATAAAGCATGCCAAATCAGTCTTATTTACTCGGAGTCACTCTTTTTGACTCGGAGATTCACAGAGTCCTGCGGACTTAATTGTCACTCGTTATCGACGCGGAGTCATTCTTTGTGTACAAGAAATTTATAATTCACTCGTAGTCACGCTTTTTGTAATTACTCGTTACTCGCAGGAATTTGAACATTCCTCGTTATCTGTACTGTACATGAAACGGTATATTAATAACCGTAAACAAACATTTATGCATGTACAATTGTATCAACATGTATGGTAACCGATATATCAACTGGCAACAAACAATAGAAACACATTCTACCTCTTTTTGCTCTGTCTCAAGAACAGTAAATTTCCTTTTCATCTCTGTACGTTCTTTCTCAGCTTCTGACATCTGTGCTTCAAGTTCAGTTAATTTATTTTTCAGGTCCTCATATTCTTCTTCAGACTTAGTTGCAGCATTTTCTGTTGATTTCAAAACTTTTGACATTTCATCTTTGATTTGCCTCAGGATATCTTCAAAGTCTTCAGTAGTAATGATGAAGTCCTTTTTCTTCAGCTGATGAAAATAAATCAGTTAGGCCTATATTACATTTTATATCATAAAAAATGCAGCTATGTGATTTAAAATATTTACTCTTCTATACAACATATTATATACAAGGTAAGATTTCAAAATTATCTCAATTGGTTTTTATTTTAACTCTAATGCTTTTTCTGAGGGCTTCTAAAATCTTCTTTTAAGGCAGGATGTCTGGTATAGTCATTTGATTGCCAGAATTCTCTATTTTCTTCACATTTGTTTTTCTTACCTGTTACTAACAAGCTTAGATCCATATTTGTATTTGTAGGTATTTCATTTGATTTCATCAATATAAGTTAACTTAAGGCAGTTATTACTTAAATTTGACTTAAATGAAGTAACCACTTCGTGCACTTTTTTCTATTTAACTCTGTAAATTTAGTAAAATGTGCTTAATTCAAGTTATGATAATTTAACTCTTTAAAGGTTTCAAACTTATAATTAATTATGGTCACTTACATCTTGAAGTTTCCTGACAGCTTGTTGTGCATCTTGTTGATGTAAAAGTTCTTTACCATCTTGTAGAACAGCTATCATGTCATCAATATAACAATTAGCCTTGCTCTCCTCTAACTCCATATTGCTTGAGTGAAAAATTTCGTTTCGGTACTGCCGTACCTAATATACAGAAAACAAATAATACAACATTCACATAAATACAGTGTTCAGCAATGAGACTAAACACAATTCCTAAGTTGAGAATTAAAACTGTATTTTAAAGGAGTTACTTTAAAATACTTAACATAATAATCATTATCATTATTGTGTTTAAACCGCAGATTATATAAAAGCAAAGGGAATGGAAATGTCTTTTGATAAATCTTATAATTACTTTACTGAAGTAACAGTATTTACTTGTCGCATTTGCTTATAAAGCACAAATAATTACTTCTGTTCATTTTACAGTAAAGCTTAAAATACAAAAATTTGTTTGTTTCCCACCCATAAAAATTACAGCTAGCCAAAAAATTGTTAGCAAACAAAAAGTATTTGTAAATACAATTTATGCATAACAATTTTGAATCATTATTCATAATGTGGCAAACTGTTTCTCTGACAAAATAACTGCATTAACCTCATAGTCACCTTAGTGCAGTAATGGGTAAACTCCTATAAAAAATTCAATAAGAGTTTATAACCAACAAGATATGTTTGTAAAACATGTATGCCCCCTATTGACAGCCAATTAGTCATGTGATCAGGTTATTATGCATGACTTCTGACCCAGTGAACAAACAATTAATAAGGGTTATCTAGTATCTACTGTACATGACTAATCACAATGTAACAAGGTAATAATAATCATTGTGACCCCATAGGTTGTGTGCAGCAATTTAAGTTATTACAAATCTTACCAAATAATATATGCATAAATTTTGTGAATCATGCAGGCCTCATTAATGACAGCCAAGTTGTTACATAAGACCTTCAAATGTGTATACCAAAAGCATTTTTAGTTTAATATAAAAATATCAACCAAGTCAACTTGAGTTGTTGAGTTATTGGTCAGAAACCGTCATTAAGTACAAGGTCAAAATGACATTGACCCCTTGACTCCAAAATCAATAGGGGTCACCTACTGGTCATGACCAATCACCATACCAAGTTTGAAGTTCCTAGGCCTAAGCGTTCTTTAGTTATTGATTGGAAACCGTTTTTACCTACAAGGTCAATGTGATCTTGACCTTTGACCCCAAAATCAATAGGGGTCATCTGCTGGTCATGACCAATCACCATACCAAGTTTGAAGTTCCTAGGCCTAAGCGTGCTTTAGTTATTGATCGGAAACTGTTTTTACCTACAAGGTCAATGTGACCTTAACCTTTGACCCCTTGACCCCAAAATCAACAGGGGTCATCTACTGGTCATGACCAATCACCATACCAAGTTTGAAGTTCCTAGGCCTAAGGGTTCTTTAGTTATCACTCGGAAACCATTTGGTCTACGGACTGACGGACCGACAAATGCAAAGCAATATACCCCCTCTTCTTTGAAGTGGGGGCATAAAAACTACACTAAGCCTAAGGTAACAATGATCTCTTTTACTTTTATACGCAATTAACAGACAACATTTTAATCTTACAGTAAAGCCTAATATTCTACAAAATTTAAAATAAACATATAGTATACAAATGGAGTTACCTTTGAAAAAAGATTGTTTGGTCCTGTAACATTGCATCCAATATGGCTATGAAAGTACTTGTTATTTATGATAACATGAAGCAACCCAGTGCAATCAGTGTCGACTGCTGATGTCTTGTCCTTGTACCCAGGAGCATTTATAAAACATTTGCAAACCTCCCACGGTTCTGTCGACCACTGTTGGGCATCACTGTTTTTCCAAAAAGGTACTGGTGGCATTGATGCATGATACTGTATAATGCTGTCATAGATGGCACCACATACGTTGTTTGGACAGGGTCTCTAATTATTAGGAAAACAACAGTTACATTTATCTTGATTGAGGGGACATATCCCTTTTGAGACTCGGACATGATCTGGCTGGAGAGTTGTTATCTGACAGGTGCTGCATGGTATGTTTGGTTGAGGAGTCTTTGTTTGTTGTATTTTGTTTATAATATCGTTGTGCTGCTGTCTTCCTATGTCATCACAAAAATGGCGCAAGTCCCTCTTTAAGATAACCCAAGCCTAGGCCAGCCTTAACCCACTGCCGGTATTTGTTGTTCTTTAAATGTATCTCATGTGCCATCTTGATTTCTAAAACAAACAAAAAATTTATTTTTAGCTACAATTTGTGAAAATCCAAGGAAAACCATTATTATCTATGACTGATCACAAACACTTGTACATGTATGCCCTGAAAGCTGGCCCCAGTTAAGTGAACACAAACTTTGACAATGAAGGCATTGCTACTATCAATAGAGGGCCATATTGGCCCCAGATTGCTCATCTAAGTTTCACTGTTAGAAACGGTCATCACATTTTATACAGGAAGTAGATATTAATTGTTTCCCTTCATGAAGCAGCCAAAAATCAATTCCAAAACCATTTCTACATCTCAAAGTTAAGAACTTGGAAGACATGTATGTTAGAACGTCATCGTCTCGAGACGATTTGTGTGTCTTTTTTCTTTGGGAAAAAAAAGTCTGTCAAAAGTCTGTCAATCCCTGCGATTATTTTTACGGTGAGATTGTCACCCGGAAACGTCCCTGTTTACAGTTTTGACTTTCTGTTATCACCCGATCGGTGCAATTTCTGCTGCGGAAATATCGTCACCGTTGATCACTGTGAAATATTGCAGGGACACGCTCTCTTGGGTGACCAGTGATCAATTTATTACACGCCGGTAATTTTACTAAAATACATATGTACGTCTGAAAAAAATAACACACCCTGTTTTAAAAATTTTAAAACTTTAACAAAAATTCATCGCAGACCTGTCAATATTCAATTGTGCGAAAATACACGAAAACACTCGCCAACAAAGTAGCATCAATAAATAAATGAGATATAATGTTTCCAACTTAAATAACATACGCAAAATTTACACACATGATGACCTCTGACAATTGACTAGTCTGCTCTTCAAAAGAATCTGCCAATCTTTGATGTTGACACATGTGTATTCCCTACCAAAGAAGTGCCGACACTCAAATGACTTCCATCCATCTGATGAGCCCTAATTATCCCTAAAATTTCCACCAGGATCGATGATTAACTTCTACAATAACTTTTGATGGAATAGATGGTATTTTACACGTGTCAATGCTTTTTACGAACCGGTGCTGGAAATGGGAGGCCACAACTTGTATGCCTTGTTTATATTATATACATGTATATAGGGCCAAGGGGTGTCATCGATTCAATCGATATCGGTGTATCAACGATCTTTGTTATCCGATTCGATATCGATTCCATTTTTTAAATATCGGATATCAAATGCACATATATTTCTAGCTAAAGAGACTTCAGCGAACAGTTTTTATAGAACTGATAGACCTGTTTACTGTTGCAAAACGTCAAAATAAAAGCAACATATAAAGTTATGGAAGCCAGAAACAATTTTTTTTTTAAATGAAAACGGAAATCAATGCCAAAGTTACCTCCCAGTGTCTCTAACGAATGCTGCCTAATTTCGTTGTAATCTCGCATGTGTGCTAAGTGAATGTTAAGACCCCTCAATTCAGATTTCAAAAGGGAAAATGCCAAGAAAAATTTGTCAGTGTTAAACTTTAATAATTAATCAGGTTCTAAACACTATAATTTGCCAATTAAACCTGACTTAATTTGAACGGCAAGGACGGGATTTAGCATTATCAGTAACTATGTAATAGCAACAACAACAACTAAAGTAAAATGGAAAAGGCTTTAAACTTTCTAGTTACTAATCATTAGTTTTTATTTATAGCTATATGATAAAAAAAAGAAACAAATTGTTCAGTTTTTATAGTTAATCATTTTTGCACTTGTCTAAATATAACTGCTTTGTCAGAGTCCTTAGGAAACATTTAAAAACACTTGAAAGCTAAAATTTAGCCTGGCAATCGATATATCGCTGTATCGCCGATAATTCATTATCGATACAAAAATCCTTATCGATGACACCTCTACATGTATATAGATTTAATAAAATAAGGACAGATTTACCTATGCGCGTCTGTGGCACTTTTCAGAATGTCTGAATTTGGTCAGATTATGGACAAATTTTAGTTACATTATTGTTATATATTGGGTAAATTGAGGTCAGAAACTGGTTAGATTCAGGTCTGAAATAATTAAGGAACGGAATAATTGGTTTATAATTTCTACTTTCGTTTTCACCAAACACCTTTTGGTCATAGGAACTCTGGAACAGGACCGCATATTGCGGTCCATAAATCCGGATTCGTACCGGTGGCTTTACAAATTGTTTGTCCGACCTTTTAATATCTTTTCATATTATGCGAGCGGGTGGTCTTTAATTATCTAATCTCAATTTAATATGATCTGCAAATTTAAAAATCAGTGAAATTTACGGTATATTGAAAAAAGAAAAGGAGTGACATCCGCCATTTGCCGCAACGTTCGGTGTAAGTTATCCCCCTTGATACGCTTGATTTTTGTTTTAATTTTTCTAGTACTCTCTTTATGTCACTCAATACATGGAAACTTTCACATTTCCTAATAAGGAATACCAGATGAGTGCCTTAAATATTTATCTATGGATCATGTTTTAATATTCCTTTTTTTTCAGTTAGGCAAAATCTATTAGACCATATTACTAAAATGTCTGTTTTCTCCATGTAAACAAATCATAACACGAATACGCCCATTATAATGCCGACTATACATGTCAAACACTAGTGCATGTCAACACGTGTAACAATAAACCGTTACGATACCTGATAGTTGACAACGATAACGGGAACAAAATTCTGAAAAAATCAGTCTTTCCGAAAGACCGTCGGCCCTGACCGGTAAAAAATCAGAAGGTCCGATAAAAATATATGTTTTGACGGCCCGACGGTCCGGTAAAAATTAAGGATTTATAAAAACCTTACATTGAACATTTTGTAAAGGCCGATCATTTACCTACATTCAAAACAAATCAAAATGTTGTCATTACACAATATAAGCTCGTGCAATGCTTGTCAACTGTTATGCATTCTCATAATGCAAACTTTAATGTAACAACGTAAGATAAAAATATCCGACAACTAGTACAATTAAAAGTCAATAAGCGGCCGTGTAAATTACATAAGCGGCCCAGATGTGAAAGGTCAACCGCTATTAGTTTGTTTACACAGATGAAAGTGTCAGTGAATTAATTGGAACAATTTACGTCTTTAATCCACAGACTTAGAGAAATGTTAAATTACATGTGTGCTCAACTGGTGTTTAGCTTAGTCCTATAAATATGACGTCGCTTTGAGATATTTTTGCTTCTGGGCAAAGCAACGTCATAATTATCGAAATTGCTCAAAAACCCATAGCATGTTCCGCCAGAAAATCGGGCGGAACGAAAAACAATGAAGACAGCGTGTATTTACATAATTTTTTACCTATTTATGAACAAAACTAAAAAATAAATACCTTTAGTCAAAATAATTAAACTGTCACATCCGAAAAATCATGATTAAATCCTCTCATGTATTTCAATTCCTTTTACAGCCGATTAACAAATGGCGTCCGTAAAGTGCGCGAAATCTGATTGGCTAATTCAAATGCAAGCGTTTAACTGAGTCAGAACAATCTAACGGAATATTTTTTTTAACGAAATAATTGCCCATGCACCGTCAGTGTGTTCGAATATATTTTTTCGTTCAAAAATTTGGAATCAATCTGTAAAGCACCTTGCTTAACCAGTATGGCTGATAGACAAAAATAGATTGATGTTTATATTTTATTTTAAATTGATAAGTACATCGTTTGAAAGTTTTTGTGTATGATTGAGCATGAAATTGAAAGAAAATATTATAAGCTTTTGAATAAAGCTTGAAAGGCAAGACAATAGACATTTTTTTGAATTTTATATGATGCTATGCGTTTTTGAGCAATAACTATTAGACGTCAGGCTTGACCGACAAAAACTATAACAAGCCTGTAACGTTTAATATATTGGACTAGTGTTTAGCTATGAAAGATCGTCCAAGAAGTTGACAAAAATTAAACTATACTGTGAAGGTACCAAAATCATTGAACAATTAATCTATCAACTTCACTAAATTACCGATATATATAATTCTGTTTACATATGCCAGACTTTTGCTGAAATTTACCCTCTCATTTTGCTTGTATATAGTCTGTATGAAATTAAAGTTTAAATAGCAAAATCCATTGAATACATGTATAACAATATTTATGTTTACATTTTGATTGTGGTGAAAAAAGATAACTTCACTTGTTGATAATACAATTTTCTTTTTGTACACAAATTTTTTGACTGCTGACACTTATCAAATGACTCAAAATGCTATACCAATCAGGTTTTTTCCGGTCCAGTAAAATCATGTTTGGTCCAGTAAAAATTTTCAGTTTACAGGACCTACTGTCCAGTAAAACTCAGAAGTCTTTCGCATAGACTGAAAAATAGTAATCAAGTGTAGCCAAAGGGGGAAAACTCATGCCGAATGTTGCGGCAAATGGCGGATGTCACTCCTTGTCTTTTTTTTATAATACCGTAAAATTTCACCAGTTTTAAAAGTAACAGATTGGGTCCAAGTGATAATATATTGTTTGAGGCCATATGCTCGGATAATACTTAAGAGATATTTAGAGGTAGCGGAAACGTTTTTAAAAACCGTTACACGATCGAAAACACAGGGGGCCCACACAGTGTTTGGACGGTATATACTGCTTGATAGTGACCTTAAAATCAGATTTTAGTCATAACCTTATAATATGTATATAAATATAGACAAGGGGCATTACTCGCTAAATAGAGAATTTTCGATCACCCTCAAATTCATGCGAGATTTTCCACTAATTAAATAAAAAAATTCCAAAAACTATACTGCGTTGCATAGCTTATATAATCCACAATTGATAAACACTAAATCTATTCTGATTCCCTTAGCCCATTTTAAGAAATTTATTCAAAACCGTTCACTTCTGTCACAAAATTGCTTAGTCGTACGAGATGTCGCAACACCAAATTCCACGGGTAAAATATCAATTTTAAAAGGGGGAGGTACAAATAAACGCATGCAAACAATAACACAACATAGTTTCTATTACCTACCTGCGCAAATAGTCGTGAAGCGCTCTATATTCGTCTGTTTCGAACGAAATCTTCAAATCAGTGCAGAAATCTGCTTCGGCGAATACATGTTGGAAATTCTGGTCATGGTGTATGGAAACCTTTCATTGGTTGTCGTTATAAACAAAGTTCCTACCGAACCAATGAAAGGTCTCGATACACCAGCTGGTCACGTGACCGGGGTTTCCCCAAGATGTCTACGTCGAAGCAGATTTCTGCTCTGATTTGAAGATTTCGTTCGAAACAGACGAATATAGAGCGCTTCACGACTATTTGCGCAGGTAGGTTATAGAAACTATGTTGTGTTATTGTTTGCATGCGTTTATTTGTACCTCCCCATTTTAAAATTGATATTTTACCTGTGGAATTTGGTGTTGCGACATCTCGTACGACTAAGCAATTTTGTGACAGAAGTGAACAGTTTTGAATAAATTTCTTAAAATGGGCTAAGGGAATCAGAATAGATTTAGTGTTTATCAATTGTGGATTATATAAGCTATGCAACGCAGTATAGTTTTTGGAATTTTTTTATTTAATTAGTGGAAAATCTCGCATGAATTTGAGGGTGATCGAAAATTCTCTATTTAGCGAGTAATGCCCCTTGTCTATATTTATATACATATTATAAGGTTATGACTGAAATCTGATTTTAAGGTCACTATCAAGCAGTATATACCATCCAAACACTGTGTGGGCCCCCCTGTGATCGAAAATATGCGCCGCGATCTGCGTTCCTATGCTTTTGGTAAATTATCAAATCCTAATAAAATTAGTTTAATAATGTATTCCTCAAAATTATGATTTCAGATAAAAAAACATGATTTACAAATGCTTAATAAATGGATGTTACCTTTCCATTTGAAAACATCTATAATTATTAGCCTAATGTGGGAATTCCCCCAGTTTTTCATAAATCTACTTTCGTTTTTAATTGTTAACTTTTTGTAATTTGTGTTGGCACATTAGTTATTTCTGTTTCATGAAGTAATCATTTCGTTTCAGTATAAAATATGTAACATAACGGCTACAAGATTTAAAAGATACTTACATCAATTTCTTCAAATTTTAAGAAAAATCTTATCCGGGACTAACCTCCGCCATACTGATATTTTCTTCAATTTAACAGCGCATGCGCGATTCATAAAGGCCTCACAACACTAAATATTGTCCTCCACTTACCAGTACCTCTATGGCTATATAGATTTCTAATTTTCTAAATAATGAGGCAAAAATAGCATGAAAACTTTGGACTTTAAAAAATAATAGATTTTGTTTTGATTGTTTTTCTATATTAACTAAAAACTCAATGGTAAAAATGTATTATATAATGATTTACATAAAAGTATATATAGCGTTTCCGTTAATGTGTTCTTAATGCAAAAAAATTAAATTCAGTATGATAATGACCTCAGCATTTTGTTTTGGTTAAAAAATTACAATACGTATGTTACTTTGTTATAAAATAAATCTAATAAAAATGCGATACATTTGTTTGACCAGTTCCAGTGCAGTTTTTCAACGTTTGGTGTCTGCTTAGTGCTTACAAATTAACAAAAAGTTGGTTTAAAAAATGTACCTGCTAGCTAGTTGATATTTGATTCGACTTCAAGCCTAACAAGTATTAGGAAATATATTATCTTTTTCTAGTAAGAATACTGCTTGATTGAATCTGGTTAGTTTCACCAGTTCCGTAGCCTAATTAATTTGGCGTGAACGGTTTGACCCATTTTACAGACTTTTTTTTCTTACTGTCAAACCGTTACGCCTAATTTTAACTGTCATTTTTACGCACGGAAAATCTACCGGCAACACTATCGATAGTTTGGACTGATTTTTACTTCTTAAACCTGAAAGTAACTTCAATGTCCTCTGAAAATCAATAGAATATAAATTCTAGTACTAACTTCTCCTAGAAAAAATATTAGATTGTACCTGTCTTAATTGCGATTTATTTCAAATTTGTACTGTATACACTATCTCCGGCGGACATGTTATGACGTCATTGTAAAAAATCGATTCCGTGAAAGCTGGTAGTAGCAACCAGTGTGTCTAGCAGGTAAGTGTGGGTTACGCATGAAGATTAAACTTCAAAAAAAAATAATCGGGGAAATAAATCTATTCATTATTTTAAAATAAATTTGTGCATAATTAAATACTATTGAAAAGTATCAATGTGTTAAACCTAAAATACAAGGGTAGCAAATAGGCTCCGTATGGGTACTGTTGTTTAATATTTTTTAAATGTTTTAATACATGTACTCAACATTTATCAATAGATGTTTTTGCCTTCTTGTTTACTGCTAATGACTGCCGATAAAATACTGACTTCATTTATACATGCATATACAAATGACAATTAAGAATGTAAAAGAAATAAAGGAATTCTTTTTCACCTATTGCTGATATATATTATAATACCATATTAAACCTACTGATAAAGTTAAATGTCTTCTTGACATACTTTATTAATTTACTAAAAAAGGAACTTTATTGTGATCCAGCCATATGCTGTGTAACTATAAGGGAAGGGTCACATATTTAAATTGAAATAAATTTTAAGTATAGGATATTAAAAAAAATCATTGAGAAGATAAGAATTTTCAAATGAACAGATTAAGAGACTTATACATGTATGTCTTGTTGTTTTATACTGCTTTGGTGACACTTTTGTTTTTGTCCCTTGTTGTTTTCTCGTCTATGGTAAATATCTTCCCTTTGCCCCTAGTTTTATTTCTTTATTCCGCTCCCTCCCCCTTCCCCGAATTTCCCATCCCCTATCACTGTGCCAGTTTACTTAATAGTCCTATTAATCATTCATTTATTTATTTTCTTTGATTTTGATTTCCTTGTATGTTACCATTATTTCTTTATATTTATCATTTTATCATTTTAGTGATAAGCCAGACCGTGCCCTCTCTTGCGCCGTCCTGTTTTTGTTTAGGATCCTCCTGGGTTCCTTGCAAATGGTTCTTGTTCCTGGGTCGTGCGGGGGTTGCGTTCATTGAACGCGGCCTTTTCTTGTTCATCTTGTTTATCATATTTTATACTTGTATACCGAACCGAACCATAACAAACAGATAATGATTATCAATACAAGGTTCGACAAGCAAGCAAAGAAATGTAAAGAAAACAGAAAAAACTTATCCACATATCCGCCCTCAAAAAAAAAAAAAAAAAAAAAAAAAAAAAAAAACACAAAAAAACGCCTGAAACTGCAAAACCGAAACATAAATACACTTGGGTGCCAAAGACGGCTCTGGTAGGTACATGTGCTCCCTTGCGCCGGTTTCAACAGAATTCATCACTTAAACATAATAATGTAGAAATTTTAATCAACACCCACAGATGTGTACAAAATACGGCGGTAATCATGGAACTTTCAATGCAACACATTCCAGGTGCCGTTCAATGAAAAGCGGGAACTAGATAACATGGAATTTTAAATGGATATAGGTTTTGGTGTCATTTTGCGACAGTCGTTCTAACAGACGACTACAGTAATCTAATCAGACTATTTCTCCCATCTGTCTCATCTTACATTGTTATGCTATTCTACGTCTTAAATAAGGGTCACTAAATTTCCGCTTGCTGCGTTTTTATCATAAACCCCGTCATATCTGTTCGACAATTGCATTTTACTGAGGACTGTCTGAAATTCCATTTAATAGTTTGAAATTTTAAGATTTTTTTCTCAGAATTTAAAGTTATTTTTGGTTGTTTTGAACTTCTTCCCCTACACAACTGTCCTCATTTTTTTTTTAAAGATAATAAACTAGAAATTGATAGGGAGTTTAATATAAATTGAAATTCTTCTTAATTTGCTTCATCATGTATAGTATACTTATAATTCATTAAGATGTACCTACAATTACATTGTATTTTCATATGTGCGAAATCATGGCAGGGTAATAAAATAAAAAGGCAGTTCAGAAATTTCACCTAATGATCACAGATGTTAAAAAATCTGACATTACAATTTCTAATTTTACAATTTAAATGGACTTTTTAAATGCAGTATGATCTGACGTTGGACATCTAAGTAAGCTAGGTTATCAGAATATCCTTTTCACATTTTATTTGCTGAAATATTCTTGTGTGAAAAAAAAAGTTATTCCTGCATAATTCATAATAAATAACTTAAACAAATTATGTTAGAAAGCTTGACAAATACAATCGATTGCCGCCGATACCTGTGTTACACCATGGAAATTTTACAATTTTACCCTGTTTTACCCTGTCACCGCTTGCGTCATTTTCCAATATGGCCGCTTACAATACTTTTCAACGATTTAAAAAGTTAAAGTGGAATATTTAGACTTGTGTTCGACTTTAAAGTATGATAACTTGGAACCTTGCATAAAAAACGGTTCTCTTTCAGGTAATGTAGACCGTTTCTTTGAAACTTTTTTAGTTTTCGCTCCCAACAACTTCTATTTGGGAAGCGTCCGTGCATAAAAATGCAGTTCGTGGTTGGACTTGGAAAAAGACAGCGCCCGTCCAAAATTATCTCGGTGTCTCTTTGACAAGTCTAATTAGTTGGACTACCAGTTCCGAAGCAAGTTCCGGTGCACATAACGTTACAAATGCCATTTGTAATATTTGACAATTTTTGCGAGCTAATACTTACACTATGTAAGTACACTGCCTGATTTATTATTTTAATATTCATTCGGGGTATACATGTATATGGTATTGTAATCTTTAAAGCACCACCATGCTTGGCGTGAGATGAAGCAGAACTGCAATTGCATTGCATGCATTTGATTTTTGTCATTATTTCTGGTAAGTTCTGTTTAAAACAGGGATCGTATACAATGTCCAAGATGAAAATAAGTTTTTGTTTTGCAATAATGCTTGAACAACACTCATTCTAGTCCCATTACTGGTAAATACTTTTTATAGATAATCTATGTTTTTTATTTTATCCATATTGACAAACATCTTTAGTTTAAATAATATCTGTCAACAATGACACAGACATCCATGGCCATGTTCTGTTTTGCTCTATATTCTGCATTTTATTTCATTATTCAGTTTTCAGAGATAAATGTATATTAATATCACACTACACGTACAGTACTTGTTATAAAATAATAATATGGTAGGATATTTTTAGTAACGACTTTCCTTGCATGCATTTTAAATACATGGTTTTAATTTAATACATATAACTCAAATAAAATGTTGGCACACTTTCTAACATATACTCATTCATATATTTCAACATTAAAGAACTTTTTTTCGGATCAGAAAAAGTGGAAACGTTTTCATTTGGGTACAGTCTGATAATAATCCCGTCATCAAAAATACATGTACGTGCTCGGAACTGGTCAAAATAGGTCTCCTTGATTAAACAGGTATGAATATCTTTTTGTTTACTTTTTGCATATATTTTTGGATGAAGTTGTATGGCAAATAACAACTTTTCCATCGATATATAAAATGTGTCCTTTTCTTTCAGTTTACATTATAGCATGTACCGATAAAAATGCCGATATGGATTTCAGCATTTTTTCCTCATGTAGAGCCAGTTATCGGACAAAAAATATTAGAAGCTGAAATAGAATAATGACTAAAATATTTATTTGTTAATGTCAATAAACAACAAAACTATTTATTGTGGTTTACATGAATGGCTTGCTTGATTGTTTGGAACTGGTCAATGCGCCGGAGCCGGTCTTGAATCAACTGTGTTTCAACTTAACCCATTATACACCGCATTCATGGGCATTTTGTAAAACATTGCTGTTTTCATTGAAAAGCCTCCTGTTACAAATTAAAATTGCTATGAAACTATACAAAATGCTTCAATACTCATTACTGATCAATCGTGGCACAAATGTTGACTCGACCATTGCCTTTGTAACGGCATGCTAACTCTTGAATTTCCTGTTACCATGGCAACGATGGGACATCTCAAAATTGCCAACTGATTTCGAAGTGCTGCATCTTCTCAATAATAATAATAATAATAATAATAATAATAATAATAATAATAATAATAATAATAATAATAATAATAATAATAAATATTTTTTTCCATGAAGGTAACATATTAAGAAATATCAATTGATTAAATAAAGTCAAAGGCCTTTCAGCGTTGGTTACACATTACCTAAGATCGACCTCAGACCATTTTTAGCCTCTTACAAGTCAAAAATTTTATTGATGGAGCGGCGCCGAAAAATGTGATCACTTTTAATAAAACATTCTCAAACGAAAACAAGTGTTTAAGGCCAAAATAGAGTATTTTTTCACTGAAATGGGGTGAAAAAGGGGTGAAAACAACATGTGTATATGAGTTAATTTTGTAGTATCAATTGTTTGTGTTTCAGCCTCAAATAGTATAGCTTGTTATTGGTAAGTTACAGAAATAACAGTAATTATTTGTTGTATATTGCACATTTTTTATCTTATACTGTAATGCGCATGTCCATTATCTTCCCGTCACTCATATACACATTGAACTATCAGTGGTCATAAAACGATAGAACTATATATAGAATCACGTGTATGTGATAATTAAATATTACAAGTACACGCTCTGTGAACATATTAATAAATAAACCCATAATACAAAATTATTAAAATTATTAAAATATCTCATATACTGTAATGCGCATGTCCATTATCTTCTCCCTACTCATATATACATTGAACAATCAGTGGTCATAAAACGATAGAACTATATATAGAATCACGTGTCTGTGATAATTATATATTACAAGTACACGCTCTGTGAACATATTTAAGAAATAATATATCCCAAATAGTGAGTTTTATCGCTCAATAACATCACTGTTTGGAGTTCGGATGCGAGGAACTATATCACGAGGGCGTAGCCCGAGTGATATAATGATGCGCATCCGAATGACAAACAGTGATGTTATCAAGCGATAAATCACTGATTTGGATATATTATTTCGATTCTAACACGTCATCAACAAATAAATGTTGCCGTACCTGATAGTTAAGTAAAATTGCGCCTGCATGATTTGTTTCCGTACTTATTTTCAGCACGTCGGATTTTTAGTGGTTACGTCACGTGTATAATGATTATGTCACATGTCTAAATAAAGAATGTCAAACTGTGCATCTGTTGCATAATAACACACACTTTCTATTCTTCTATGTTCAATAGGGAAAAATGCGGGTCGTGTTAGAATAATAAATAAACTCATAATACAACATTATTAAAATAGCGAAAAACGGAATCCCTAAAGAAACCCAGAACCGACAAAATTGAAACGTTGCAGGCTCAGTTTGATTGAGTCTGTTCATGGAAGGTACTGGTAAGTGCAAGCTACCGCCCACGCCCTCTAGCATCGCTAAAGCAAAATTCAACATTTAAACATGAAAACAGCGAAATTTTTAATATAGAAATATCCGCAGATGCGTTAATACGGCGGATATCATGGAACCTTCATTATGGTATGTTCTTGCTTTCCACGAAAAGCGTCGTATCGTCCCAAAGTAAAACAATGCGTTTGCACTAAACGAGAAAACGATGGGCGGAACTGAAATAAAATGAAATTTTGAGGGATAAGAGGCTATGCATTAAATTCTGTACACTTCCGGTACTACATATGGATCTCAGAATTGAGCTGTGGTATTAATTAAGTCAGGTCTGGAGCTTATAGGTGTAAGAGGCAAAATCTACTAGTATGGATGGATAAACAGTTATTTATAAAATCGATAGCAAAGAATACAGATAAACAGAACTTTCTCAAGAGTGGAGGTCCGAAGGGAAATATAATATGACCTGTTTTCTTTTTAATATTTTATAATTGACTTTCCTGAGGCAATATTCTATACTAATAAACTTTTACATAAGACACTAAGATATATTATGTCATAAATGAACACAATGATGAAATGAGACTTCAAGATAACATTTTGACGCGACTAGTCAAGGAAATGACAAAGTTTCTTAAACAAGAGGGCCATGATGGTCCTTGATCGCTCACCTGACCCATCAAACTCATCTAAACAATTACCTAGACAAGCATTCTGACCAAGTCTCAGGACATGTGAGTCAAAAATGTGACCACTACAGTGTTAACAAGGATTATCCATATTTGAGCAGTGTGACCTAGTTTTTTACCCAGGTGACCCATATTCAAACATGACCTAGAAATCATCAAAACAAACTTTCAGACCAATTTCCAGGATACTTGGAACACAACAGTAGCAACTAGAGTGTTAACAAGATTTTTCTATTTTATGCTCCAGCGACCTAGTTTCACATGCGATTTCGAACTCATCCGAGCAATTACCTAGACAAGCATCCTGACCAAGTTTGATGATAATTGAGACGAAAATGTGACCACTATAATGTTAACAATGTTTTTCCATATTTGGGCGGTGTGACCTAGTTTTTCATCCAAGATGACCCATGTTCGAACTTGACTTAGAAATCATCAAAACTGACTTTCAGACCAATTTACAGGATATTCGGATCAAAACAGTAGCCACTAGAGTGTTCACAAGATTTTTCTATTTTTAGCTCCTGTGACCTAGTTTTTCATCCGAGATGACCAATGTTCAAACTCATCCAAGCTATCACCTAGAAAAACATCCTGACCAAGTTTGATGATGATTGAGGCAAAAATGTGACCGCTAGAGTGTTAACAAGGTTTTTCTATTTTTAGCTCCGGTGACCTACTTTTTCATCCGAGATGACCCATGTTCGAACTCATCTGAGCTATCACCTAGACAAACATCCTGACCAAGTTTGATGATGATTGAGGCAAAATTGTGACCTCTAGAGTGTTAACAAGGTTTTTCTATTTTTAGCTCCGGTGACCTACTTTTTCATCCGAGATGACCCATGTTCGAACTCATCCAAGCTATCACCTAGACAAACATCCTGACCAAGTTTGATGATGATTGAGGCAAAAATGTGACCGCTAGAGTGTTAACAAGGTTTTTCTATATTTAGCTCCGGTGACCTACTTTTTCATCCGAGATGACCCATGTTCGAACTCATCCGAGCTATCACCTAGACAAACATCCTGACCAAGTTTGATGATGATTGAGGCAAAAAAGTAAATTCTAGAGTGTTAACAAGGTTTTTCTATTTTTAGCTCTTGTGACCTAGTTTTTCATCCGAGATGACCCATGTTCGAACTCATCCGAGCTATCAACTAGATAAGCATCCTGACCAAGTTTGATGATGATTGAGGCAAAAATGCGACCGCGAGAGGGTTAACAACAAAATGTGAACGGACGGACGGACGACGGACGGACGACGGACAATCATCGATCCTAAAAGCTCACCCTGAGCATGCTCAGGTGAGCTAATAAAAAGGACTAAAACAGCAAAACTTTGCACATTAGGTAAAATGTACCCTATAACATTATTTAAAAAAAAAGAGACTAAAATACCTGTGTAATCACATAAATAGATATCTTAATAAGGCAACTAGGAGCCTTCGAGTTGTGGTTTAATTTTTATACCTATATAAATAAAGAAATGTTTCTACAACTTTTCAAATCACATGTCAGATCCCACATTGAATGCAACTCTGCTATATTGCAACTGGATTTAAAAAATGTAACAGCCATTGAAATTGATCTCTTTATCTTCTTTATATGAAACTTCAATGCACACTTGCAACGTCCCGCGTTAAGAGGTTACAAAATCTTTCTGTTTTAGTCCGTTTTATGGCATTTTCCTCGTACAAAATGCATGTTTACGCCACGTCGACCAGGACCCACGCAGGAAAAAAATATGCCCACACTGTGTGGAAATCATAAAATGGGGAATACAGAGGAAAGTCAGAAGGATATAATTGAATTTCGATCTTTTTTTTTAAATGAATTTCACAAGTTTTTTTTTGAAAAAGTTGAACTTTACCTTACATTTGAGTGTTCAAGTACACTTCTGGATCAAAGGAAATTAAAATATTTTCTACCGATGATCAATTTTATGATCTATAGATTATGTATTACAAATCTTTATTATAATTCTAATATCACCATCAATCTGATATCTTCATTGTCATTCTGATATCTTCATTGTCATTTTTATATCTTTATAATCATTAAATATCACCATTATCATTCTGATGTGAATGAATTTTTATGTAGATACAAATGTATGATGAAAATGAATTCAGAATGATAATTATGCATAATAATGATAATGAAGATATCAGAATGACAATGGAGATATCGGAATGACAATGAATATATCAAAATGATAATGAAAATATAAGAATGATAATGAAGATATCAGAATGACAATGAATATATCAGAATGATAATGAAAATATAAGAATGATAATGAAGATATCAGAATGTAAATTAAGATATCAGTCAGATAATAAAGATATCAGAATGACAATAGAGATATCTGTTTAGCACTGAAAATATCAGAATAACAAAAAAGATAATAGAATGAAAATGAAGATATCAGAATGAAAATGATTATATCAAGATAACAATGATATTCTCAGAATGAAAATGATGATATAAGAATGATAAAAAAAACATACCAGAATGACAATGAAGATTTCAGATTGATAATGAAGATATTTGTTTATCAAGTTCTGTGTAGCAGCCGTAATATTTGTATATAGTGTTTTTTTGTTTTTATCCTTCGAGATTATTAATTCCAACACTTTTGTATTAAGTACCGCTCAAGCCGGTGCTATGGGGCGTGAGAGATTTTGTACTTTTCATCATTTCTCGTGTACAGACTCAATATGAAAACAAAAGGGCCATGATGGCCATGAAATCGCTCACCTGTATATAGGCCCCAGATGGGCCAATTTTAACCTAGGGCCCTTATTTGAACAAAAATGGTAGACACCCATTAGAAGATGTTTTTATGCTAAATATCTTAGCTCTAGCTCTTAGGTGTTTTTAAAAGAATCGTTTTTAAGTTTTTACTATATACATTAAGGGAAAACCAATCACCCCATGGGGCGGGGCCAATTTTGACCCGAGGGCTTTTATTTGAATAGACTTGGTTGACACCCACTAGAAATTGTTTCATTCTTAATAGCTAAGCTCTAGCTATTTGGGTTCTTCAAAAGAAGATTTTAAGTTTTTACTATGTACGAATAAGAAAAATCAATGACCCCACCACCACCGGGCGGGGCCAATTTTGACCCCAGGGCATTTATTTGAACAAACTTGGTAGACACTGTTCATGGCAAATATCTAATCTCTAGCTCTTTCGGTTTACTAAAAGAAGACATTTTAAGTTTTTTCTTTCGGTTGCAATGGCAACAGAAGTTCTGCTGGAATTAAATTCTTTGATGACTACCAAAGGAATATTCCTGTGAAGTTTGGATGAAATTGGCTTAGCAGTTTATGAAGAGATGTCGTTTAAAGTAGAAGACGGAAAGCGATCACAAAAGGTCACCAAGTTCTGTGTAGCAGCCGTAATATTTCAGGTGTTGTTTTGTTTTTATCCTTTATTAATTCCAACACTTTTGTGTGTTGAAAATTAATACCGCTCAAGCCGGTGCTATGGGGCGTGAGGGATGTTGTACTTTATCATCATTCCTCGTGTACAGACTCAATAACAAAACAATGAGAACAAAGATCAAGGCAAGGTGACATCCACAGAACGCAGTCCCCGACACAATCAAGTCATACCAGCAAACCGAGTAAATTTTCATGTAATTTTGTTGTTATTTATGCAAGATTTCTCAGACTTACTTATAATGCACACGGGTCATAGAATAACATTCAGCTTTATAATATATACTATAAGGAGAAAACTCGGATCATATCACATGCAGTAACAACGTATTTACAAAATTGAAATAATTTGTATAAAGTCATATGTGACATCTTATAACTGTAACACCTTGTATATATCATGTGTTAATGCATTTTGTAGACTTGTCGATTGCGTTTTATCTTACACGTTTTTTCACCAGTCAATGTCTCATTCCTAGTACAGTGCATATATTTTACAAACATTATTGATGTACTGGCAGCTTAGTCTTTGCTATATATGGAAATAGTGGGAAGTAAATTTTTAACAATATTTATGCTGTAAGAGCGGGAAAAACAAATGATACACAACCAATTTTGTACAATCTTTTATTAAGAAAAGTCACACATTCATGCTATCAAAACCAATCAAACAAACATGATTTATTTAATAGTACTATATTAATAACAAAAACAGTATAATGCTCTCTATGAAGCTTCCATGATAAGATCATATACTGAATACTGTTTTCCATAAACATTTCAGGTTTTAAACAGTCATGTTTTATATATATGTATATGTACCATTGACATATTCCAGCATAAACTTATCTTAACTTCATATACGGTAGTATTGTTTTAGCATAAACCTTGCCTAAACAATAAATATATAAGTTACCAAGTATATGTAATTAAAGGTTTACAAATGTACAAGATGGATATAATCATACAATATTCAATAAACAGACATAGTTTATATATAATGTACAATTGACATAACATATTACAGCATGAACTTATCTTAACTTCATATAGAATTGTTTATGCATAAACATGGACAATATAGATTTGTTATGAGTACATGTAAATTGTATGTTTACAAATATACTAGAATTATAAAATCTATATTCCAAGTCACAAACAAACATGTCTGATGCATATGTTCACAAGACATAACAAATCTAAGCATGAAATAAACATAAACATTCATATATCTAGTTAACAATTAATAACATCTTCATGTAATTATATGTTTACTTATATACCAGATGAATTTACTCTACATATACTTTTTAAGTTTAAAGGCACATTTCGCCTCAGAAATGCATAGATTTTTATTTTTGTAAAAGGACCAATATGTGTTTTATAATGTTGTAATAATATATTTAGACCAAGTGCTATTCTTATCTCCTGCCAAAAAATTGATTTTGTTAATAGAGATGCAAAATGTAAAAAAAAAATGTAATTTTACTTCCATATGTAATACTTATTCATTATAATTGTACTAGTTGTTAAAATGCAAAAGAAACAAAAGTTGGCTTAGATATATGGCCAATGAAAAACGTTTTGGCCACCAAAAATATAAAATTTTGAAAAATAACTTACTGCATTTTTTATGGCTTAATGGGCCTTTAAATCAAACATAAATAAATGCAAAAGAAACAAAGGATGGCTCTGGTATATGGACAATGAAAAACTCTTTGGACACAAAACAATTAAGCTTTTGAAAAAATAAAGTGATTGCATTTTTTAAGGCTTAATGGGCCTTTAAATCAAACAGGTATAACTGTTTAAAATGTATGTAGGATTACATGTCCCAAAATCGTTCAGTATATAAAATAATGTTATCTTATTTTCATAAAAGCATTGCAATAGCATGACACTTAAACAACAAACATGTATATATATAAATGGGTGTGTGATAATATGCTTATACATATACACTTGATACATTCATTCATTCAGAATAAAGGCACAGACAATTTGTAACAAATGTTTATATATAAAACATATCTTAATCCTGGTACATTGTATTATACTCACATCAGCAACGCATACAAACTAAGTAAGCTTTAATAAAATGTAGTTATATCTTTACTGTCTGAAAACATTTAATTTTCAGTCTTAACATCATATGTATCCACAGGTACTGGGTTGAACTACATTCATCACAAATGAAGAGTATTTGTTTATATGCATGGGTTACCCATTCACATTTAAACTGATTGAATTAAAATTTACATTTTCTCAGTGCACAATATTTCAAAAGCTAGGCAAATCCTTTAATGGTAAATTTTTATTTCAAAGTAACAAAATGATGGCTCAGGTATATGGACAATGACTAACTCTTTGGATACAAAACAATTCAGCTTTTTGAAAAATAAAAGTGATTGCATTTTCAAGGCTTAATGGGCCTTTAAAGCAAACGGGTATAACAAATGTACGTATAGTCACATGTCACAAAACCTTTCTTTATATAAAATAATAGTATCTTACTTTCATAAAAGGATTGCAATAGCATGTAATTATACAATAAACATTTATTAACATGAAATAATATGTTTACATATGTACTATATACATTCAATCAGAATTTCATGTAACAAACAGACAAGTGTAACATATGTTAACATAAATCATATCTTAATCTTGGTATATACTAACATGCGCAAGCATAAAAAATTAACATACAGTTAATAAAATGTAGTTATATCATTACTGTCTGAAAGCATTAAATCTTTATTTTAGCATTGTCCGAACCCGTGGGTACTGATTTGGGTGAATAACATTCAATGAATGTAGAGTATAGGCACCAAAGTATGCATTGGTTACCCAGGATGGGGCATCTGTGAACTGGTATATATCCCTGAGGGACAGCTGAGAACTGGTATATATCCCCAAGGGGCAGCTGAGAACTGGTATATATCCCTGAGGGACAGCTGAGAAATGGTATATATCCCAACGGGCAGCTGAGAACTGGTATATATCCCTGAGGGACAGTTGAGAACTGGTATATATCCCAAAGGGACAGCTGAGAACTGGTATATATCCCTAAGGGACAGCTGAGAACTGGTATATATCCCTGAGGGACAGCTGAGAACTGGTATATATCCCAAAGGGGCAGCTGAGAACTGGTATATATCCCTAAGGGACAGCTGAGAACTGGTATATATCCCCAAGGGGCAGCTGAGAACTGGTATATATCCCCAAGGGGCAGCTGAGAACTGGTATATATCCCCAAGGGGCAGCTGAGAACTGGTATATATCCCCAAGGGGCAGCTGAGAACTGGTATATATCCCCAAGGGGCAGCTGAGAACTGGTATATATCCCCAAGGGGCAGCTGAGAACTGGTATATATATCCCCAAAGGGCAGCTGAGAACTGGTATATATCCCTGAGGGACAGCTGAGAACTGGTATATATCCCAAAGGGACAGCTGAGAACTGGTATATATCCCTAAGGGACAGCTGAGAACTGGTATATATCCCCAAGGGGCAGCTGAGAACTGGTATATATCCCCAAGGGGCAGCTGAGAACTGGTATATATCCCCAGGGGCAGCTGAGAACTGGTATATATCCCTGAGGGACAGCTGAGAATTGGTATATATCCCTGAGGGACAGTTGAGAACTGGTATATATCCCCAAGGGGCAGCTGAGAACTGGTATATATCCCCAAGGGACAGCTGAGAACTGGTATGTATAAGGAAAATCAATGACATCCCCCCATATTTTTTACCCCTGGGAATTTATTTGAACAAACTTGGTAGACACTGACTAAACAATGTTTCATGCCAAATATTTAAGCTCTAGCTCTTTCAGTTTATATTTAAAAGAAAATTTTTATGTTATTTCTTTCGGTTGCCATGGCAACCAGATTTCTGTATGGAATTAAATTTTTTGAAGAATTTTTAAAGTTGACTACCAAAGGAACATTCATGTGAAGTTTTAATGAAACTGGCTTAGAGGTTTATGTGGAGATGTCGTTTAAAGTAAAAATTTAAGCCGGACGGATGCCGGACAAAAAGCGATCACAATAGCTCATATGTCACTTTGTGACAGGTGAGACGAGCGAAAATTCATATTTACATGTATGGTGTATAACATGTTTTGTTTACAAATCATGTTATACTTTCTATGTAGTTACAGTATATACTAGTACATCTAAATTTACAGCAAGGTATATCTACACTTGCCTAGTGTTTAAAATTATCATTCTAACACAAACAGCAAATAGTTCACTTAAAGGAGCTCCACTGAGGTCCAAAAGCCAAACAATAAAGAATAAAAATAGAAAATCCAAAACAGATTAATCGGGATATTCAATAAGGGAAAAAATGATACTAAAGAAATATACTCGAAATAAAATTGAAAATCGATATTAATGAAGTGTAATTTTCAGACGGACTTTAGCTATAAACATTTAAACACTGTCGACAGAACATTGTGCTTGACTATCAACAGTGATGGATAATGCAGAATTTTCTAACTTCAAAAAGGGAAATAATTCTGTCAAATATCTATGTGCTCGGACAGTGACTTCCTATTACTCTCATATATGTGTGTGAAGTTCTAATCCACTCTTATACGTAAAAACTTAACCAAGATTTTTTAAATCGCAAAAGGTGCCTAAATATGAGGAAAAAAATATGAGAGGTATGGGATTTGTGTTAGTCATGTTAAAGAACAAGAATGTAAATTGAAATGATCATTCAGTAGTTTTTTAAATACCAACTTGCACACATAAAAGTAACCCAAGTTTGACGCCAATGCGGTAAGTACTATTATAGCATTAGTTATTCATTGAATACTCAAGCTAAAATGATTACTAGTATTTTGGAAAAACAAAGTGAGCAAATAATCTGAAATTTTGCATACAAATTTTATACATGAAAAATAATAGATCTTATTCAAATAGTAAGAAACCTCAACAACATAACTCCCGTCCTATCATGTCAAGAAATTAAGAAAATATTATCCTCAGTGGAGACCCTTTAACGATACTGTTTGAATAATACTGACTAACAGTATTAACTTGTACACATTTATTGTTTTCCATAATTACAATTTGTAAATTTTTACAATATAAAACAATCAAAGAAGGAATCTCTAAAATATAACATGTAAATGGTCCTCATCTCAATGAAACAATTTACTTGTCCTATATACAAATGTATCATCTAACAGGTATTTATATATACCATTCCATTGTCCTATACATCATATAACTGGTGTTAATTTAAATAATTCCATTGTCTAAATATTGTATAACAGGAATTTACATATAACATTCCTTTGCTTTATATAACATATAACTGGTATTCATTTATACCATTCACTTTTCCTATATATCATATAACATATATACCATTTCCTTTGCATCTTTAACATATAATATACATTTATGGTATTTTTATATACCAAACACTTGTCCTATATATCATATAACTGGTATTTATATATACCATTCCCTTGTCCTAAATGTCATATAATTGGTATTCATATATACCATTCCCTTGTCCATTATATCATATAACTGGTATTAATATATACCATTCCCTTGTCCTATATATCATATACGTGGTATTGATATATACCATTCTCTTGACATATTTCTCATATAACTGTTAATTACATATACCATTCCCTTATCCTATCATATATTATACAATATAACTGGTATTTGAATGTTATATTTATCTTTTACTTTTTCTGACCTTGTACATTAAATTTCTGTTTTATGATATTTCCATTCAAATTACTTATTATATTTACTTATTCATTAATTTATTTACTTGCTAATCTATTGATCTATTTATGTATTTATAATTCAAAGAACCTATTACTTTTTCAAATCATACTTTTCACAAACTATCCCTTATCTTTAAAAAAAACAGTTACCTATATTTTCTTTATATGTCACTGCGTTTCTTTCATTTATTTATTGAAATACACATTTGAATATTACTTTCATCAATTTCAATATTACTACAATGATCAGAAATTGATACTTAATGAACTGTTTTTGATGATTGTTATCTATCATATTGTATTACATTCATTATTTAACATATCAATATGTAACTTTAATATTATTTTTTTTGCTGATAATGTTTATTTTAATAATTATGTCTTTTATCATGAAATAATTTAGATTAAGCACTATGTTAACTGCATGTATTCTCTCTCACTATGTTAAAAATTCAGATCATTTTTTTTGTTGAAAAATGAAAATCCAAGTTATCATCTCTTTTAACATGCAATAATTTGGTTTTAACACTATATGTTAACTTCATGTATACTAAATGGACTATGTACACTACATGTGTACTAAATGGACTATGTTAACTTCATGTATACTAAATGGACACTTTTATCACTTTTTTGTTGAAAAGTATAACCATAAATCATCATCATAATCACTATCACGTTTAACAAGAAATAACTGATCCTTATCCCTTACATACTGTGTAGCATCATTTACCTTCCCTCCTCTTAATGTTAACCAATCATCATCAAACTCCTCACCATCTCCTGTTATATAACAGTTCTCTACACTCACATCTACAGTATGAGGAATATGAGGAAGACTATCAACAAACTTCTTCCATGTTGTCAAACTCATTATGACATAATAAAGCTTCAATGTTCTTTAAACTCTTTCATCTCTAAAGGTGACTGTATTATATTGTTCAGTTAATCTACAATACTTTAACTTAAGCTTACTGAGATTGTGTAACAATGGTAATACTGTGACTAGTCTCTTTTGTTTATGTTGGTATGATATAATTGAGATTTATTGTTATCAATCTCCATACAATTCAAGTTCTTTTAATTTGTAAGATTTTCTAAAAATATCAAATATTTTCTCATAATTACTATCTTTCAATGCACTAAATTTAAATATTTCAAGGTTAGTAGTATCAGCATCCATCACACTTACATCATCATTCAAAAAAAGGTACTGAAGTTGTTGATGTTTTGATAAATGTACATCATGCTGCTTCCTACACTCACATTTAACAGACTCAAGATGTATTTGTGCAAGATCACTGGTTCTCTCAAGAAAATTACAAAATGTAGTAGTATCATCATGACTCAATGTTATATATCTCATACTTATTGCTACAAGATTGATCATACTAGGAAGGTTACTAACAACTGTTTTATACACTGAGTAATACTCGTCATCGTAAGAGACATTATATAGAGACAGAGATTTTAATGTTGAAGTGTTCACTTTAATTGTCTCACATACACAATTGTTTATCTCATTAATCCTCTGTTCATTACTCTGTGTACTATCACTTTGTGTACTAAACCTTCGTGATACACATCCATATTCTATTGTAATTTTTTCAAGATGATGAAACATTGGTAAATATTTTGTAAATTTAACATTTTTTGTGTTGAAGACATCTACAATAATAGACAGAACAGAGTCAGGAACAATTTGATGCTGATCAATACCTGAACAAACAATATCACAAGACTGATTCCATTCATCAAAGACAAAATCTCCTATATAAAATACAGGACGGCTTCCATGAATATCTGATGAATTGCATTCTTCAATTAACTCAAAAATAAGCCTTTGAATATCAGTAATACGTCTAGTATCACATTCAGAAACCATAACACGAATTGCAAAAATGTCTTCTCTTCGTCTATTTATTGTTCTCCTGTATTCCTGAACACCAGAGTCTTCTGACACTGTATCATATATGTATTTTGAAACATTAGTTGCTAATCTAGGTTCAAGACCACATAGCATTATGATAACATTTGATTGCTCTAATATGTCATTTACTGTTGAACATGCCCCTTTAATAAACGTCTTGGCTAATTCAACATTTACTGTACTATCTGACAAACCAATGTTTGCATTTAAATTGATACCAATATTCACTGCAGCCATAAATTCTTGCATTGATTTGTGAATGAAAGAGAACAATGAGCTTTTAGGTTTAGATACAGATAAAGAAGGACATTTATCTTCTGTCAAAATTCCCAGTTTCAGACATGTTTCTCGCATTTCATGTGATATTTTTAAATCATCAAACACAGATTTGTCAAATGTTAAGGACTTATCTTTTGGATAATTGAACAATGTCTCATAAGCCAAGTGCGACACACCATATATAAGATGACTATTTAATCTACATATCTCTACATCTGTTAAATACTGAGGGAGTTCAACATTCTGAGAACTTTCCATACATTCTGTATTATTTCCTAAAGTTTTATTGATATTCCAGGTGAAATAAAGTTCTAACATACCAGTATAAATAGCACACCTTGAGGTTTTATCGAGTTTACCATCACACCATAGACAAACCAATTGTTGCAGCATAATTGGTACCTGTTTCAGGCCAACCACAGACGGTATCCTAAGCTTTTGTTCACACACATTAGGATCTAATAATTCGTTCAATGCTGTTATTGTTTTCTTAATCATTTCTTTTTCATGTGTTTTATCAAACCCTTTTAATTCCAATAATTGATGAATCTCTCTTTTACTTACTCTCAAACTGTGAATTTTCCATAGCCGTGATGTAGTAACAATGGTGTATTTCTTTGTAAAGTCACGTTCCGGAAGGCCTGTCTGGAACTCATTCCTAGTCTCACTGTCAAAAGACCATTCATCTAAACCATCAAGCAAAATAATTATCTTTTCAGAATCATTTTCAAGAAGTTTACTTAAATTTTTTATCTTACCATATCGCATTTCAAGCATTTCCTGGATACTTCGGACATTTATGTTATGTCTAAGAGAAATATAAAACATGAAATCAAATTTCTTCATTTCCTTGACTCCTTCAAACTCATCATTTTCATTGTGTCCATCACTGTGTGCCATACACCAACAGTTGATCAAATATTTACAGAAACTACTCTTACCATACCCTGCATCTCCAACAACATAAATAAATTTCTGTGGATCCCCGTTCTTTGTGAAAATCTCTGACATGGACTCTATTTCTTTTTCCTCAGACTCCCCTCTATTCTTTTCTATTTTGCTTGTTATAGTGGGTCTAATATAAACGTCACTGAAATTATAATTTTCCTCATCTGGTTGTAAAGGTATTGCTGATACTTTAAGTACGTCACTGCGATAATGTTCTATCAATTGAGTACGACAACCTGAAATTTATTGAAAGCAAAACTCACAAATTATCTTAACATTACAAGATTCCCTCACAAACTAGAGAGTTCCCTTACATTGAAATGATTATTTTGTAGTAAGTGTTGTTTTGTAAAAGTATAAATTAAATACAAAGATATATGATAAAATTATCACAATTCGGGCAAAATTCACCTGTTTTAGCCTTATAATATTATATGAAGCATACCTATTTAGCCTTTACATACCTGATATCTAGCCTTGTCTGATTAAAATTTTATTAGCCCCTTCATTCTATATATAACATACCTAATTTAAACTTTCATATTCTATAGAAACATACCAGATTTTGCTTTTTGATATTTTATATAACAAACCTGATTTAGCCTTTTCATTTTATATATAACATACCTAATTTAACGTTTCATATTCTATATAACATACCAGATTTTGCCTTTTCATTTTCTATATAATATACATGTATTTTGTACCTTATACAGCCTTTTTAAATTCCTTATAATATACCTTATTTAGCCTTTTCATATTCTATAGAACATACCTGATTTAGCCCTTTCATATTATATATAACAAACCTAATTTAACCTTTTCATTTACTATATAATATACCTGATTTATCCCTTTCATATTCTATATAGCATACCTGATTTAACCTTTTCATATTCTACATAACATACCTGATTTAGCCTTTTCATATTCTAACTGTTTTTGTTGAGGAGAATCTTCTATCTTGAGTCTTTTTATATCCTGCAACATAATTAATAATACAAATAATTGTGTTTTATTCAGTAATTTTCTAAAATGTCTATTGTTTACAGTAATATTGGTAATTTAAGTACCCAAACCAAAATCGCAAGCTTTATAAAAGCTTGCAAAAATCTTGTCGCAACTTGCACATAAAGCTTGCGGAAAGCTTAAAATTGGAACCTCGCGGCAAGCTTGCCGCAAGCTTGCGGGAAGCTTGCAGCCTGTTTTCAAAAATGCAATGCATGCTTTAGATTTGAAAGGCACCACAAGCTTGCGACAAGCTAGTTGCAAGCTTGCGACAAGCTAGTTGCAAACTTGCTTAATTTAATGCTAAATATCTTAGCTCTAGCTCTTTGAGTTCTTTAAGAAGATTTTTTACTATATGCATATAGGAAAAATCAATGACCCCCTGGGGCGGGGCCAATTTTGACCCCAGGGCTTTTATTTGAACAAACTTGGTAGACACCCATAAGAAGATGTTTCATGCTAAACATCTAAGCTCTAACTCATTGGGCTTTTTAAAAGAAGATTTTTTTAAGTTTTTACTATACACATATAGTTAAAAACAATGACACCCCTGGGGCGGGGCCAGTTTTGACCCCAGGGCTTTTATTTGAACAAACTCTGTAGACACTCACTAGAAGATGTTTTATGCTTAATATCTAAACTCTAGCTATTTGGGTTTTTTCAAAGAGGATTTTTTAAGTTTTTGCTTTACACATAATTATAAGGAAAATCAATGACCCCGGGGCAGGGCCAATTTTGACCCAAGGGCTTTTATTTAAACAAACTTGGTAGACACCTATTAGAACATATTTGATGCTAAATATCTTAGCTCTAGCTCTCTGAGTTCTTTAAATGAAGATTTTTTAAGTTTTTACTATATGCATATATAAGGAAAATTAATGATCCCCAGGGGCGGGGCCAATTTTGACCCCAGGGCTTTTATTTGAACAAACTTGGTAGACACTCATTAGAACATGTTTCATGCTAAATATCTTAGCTCTAGCTATATGGGTTCTTTAAAAGAAGATTTTTTAAGTTTTTACTATATGCATATAGGGAAAATCAATGACCCCCTGGGCGGGGCCAATTTTAACCCCATTTAACCTTATTTGGATTGTTAGCTGAATGGTACTATTTGTTTCTTACTAAAAATTAATGGGAAAACATTTTTCATTAGAATGTTATTGCAGCTTATTTAAAGGTTCCTACTTTCTAAAAAAGGGCCCTCATAACATCCTAGCTTGAGTTCAGAAAAGAGGCCATAACTTGATTTCCGTACGGTAAACTTTGTTTAAATTTTGCATACAGGTGTACTTTAAGGTATACATCTGACTTATGATGTCAATTTTTTAGTTCCTGATAGTGCCCATTAGGGTCCTAATACCTTAAGTCAAAGTTATAAATTAAATCATGCAACTGAAGCATGGCTCTATTTGACCTATTATTATGATTTTCATATCTCAGCCAATGTTTCTGTCTGCATAATGCTATACTTAAGCCATGTACCTTTATGTTTGGTCATTCATTTCCAAGGGGCATGGCTCTATTTGACCCATTATTATGATTTTCATATCTCAGCCAATGTTTCTGTCTACATAATGCTACACTTATTACCTCTATTATGTACCTTTATGTTTGGTCATTCATTTCTATTACTTAAATAGATACCTACAGTGAGTGATCCGTAAACGGAAAAACAAGCGCCCCGGTGCCGGGGCGCTAAATTGGCCTGGGGAAGGCCCTGCGGGCATGATTTCTATTACTTAAATAGATACCTACAAGGAGTGGGGTTGGCTACAAAACTGTAAAACTACAAGTCAGGGCATGTTAGTTTCTTGTGAGATTTTAACATTGCTCATCTGAAAAGTTTTAGCTCATGGGAACTTTATTCTTCAAGACTACTTCTTATCAACATATCTATTTTATATTTTCATATAATCATTGTTTATCATTAAAACGTCTCATTTAAGAATAAATGTTAAATACTTGTAATAGTTTTTATATATCTAGAAGTTACATATAGTATTATTTGAATAATACCATTATGTGAAACTTGGGCAATATCCGGTTAACGCCCCCTGGGGGCATTTGCATTTCATTATTTTTTTTACCTCTGTTTGTGCGCGATTGTTATTTTCATCTGTGTCATTAAGACGCTTGCATATTGTAATTAGTCACGTGATACATATATATAGAAGTTGAAATCTCAAAATAATCACATGATGCTTAACCCCCTCCCATGAACTAAAATCGCCGCCCATGTAAAATAATACAATTTAGCAAGTTAATTATTATTTAAATAATTGGATAAAAAAGCATTATGATCACATCAGGTCATACGCTTGCTGGACCAATAATTAATATACAAAAGCTAAAATATTTCTGAATTTCGTCCATCACAAAGTTCTACATAGTTATGTAATGTAATGAGTAAAATAAGTTGTAGCGGATTTCACGTGGATGAGAAAGCACGCCTTTTTCGTGTTTTTCTTTTTTAAATTCGTGGGCCACAAAAGGGATACATTATGTGAACTAATAGTACTTTTTAGGTACTGATTTAAATCCCAATTTTGTAATGGAAGCTTATTTATTTTGTGTGGTTATTTGATGGATTATGTGAAATTCATATAAAATAGTAAGGGGAAAATTGCCTACAATGTAAAACAACGATACGCATACATTTTCGTTCCGGGTAAGTTACCTTTTTGTTTTAAATATGGTTCATTCCGTAAGAAAGTATTTTCAGACATTTCCTTCAAAACAATGCCCAGTCACATTTGGTAGAATAATTAACGGAATGAATGTTATTAAAGCTGAAAGTATGGTCCATATCGACATTATATATATTGTCAAAAGGCAAATGCCCCGGGAGAGTTTCCGACTATGTTTAACTAGCGTAGGCAAACGTCCCGGGAAAGTTGCCTTTTTATTTTAAATGTCATTCATTCCGTAATATATATATTCAGACAGTACCCCCAAAACAATGCCAAGCCCCATTTTCTAAATTATAAAGGCCCCCGAAGAAAACCCTCTTCCCGGGGAGAACTTCCCCTTCAGTAGCATTTTAATATAGAATGAAATATATCTGTCGCTATATATATACTCTGGTTTTCTGCCCCGGGTGAGATAACCAGAGTATATATATAGCGACTGATATTTATAAAGCATTACTTACATGCTACTGAAGGGGAAGTTCTTCCAAGAAATAGGGTTTTCTTAGGGGGCTTCAATGCTTAAGAAAATGGGGCTTGGTATTCTTTTTGGGGAAGTGTCTTAATGACTTCTTTTTACGGAATGAACACATTTACCGTAGAAGGCAACTCACCCGGGAAAGATTCCTTATACGCAGATGTAATGGTAGGAATAGCACCCGGGTGATTTACCTTCTAGCATATATGTATACGTTCATTCCGTAAAATGTCATTCAGATACTTCCCCCAAAACAATGCCAAGCCCCATTTTTTTAATTATAAAGGCCCCCGAAGAAAACCCTCTTCCCGGGGAGAACTTCCCCTTCAGTAGCATTTTAATATAGAATGAAATATATCTGTCGCTATATATATACTCTGGTTTTCTGCCCCGGATGAGATAACCAGAGTATATATAAGACAGCTATAATATTTCTGCATATACAGCATGTCACTGAAGGATAAGATTTCTCAGGGAAGGAAATGGGATTTGCAATCTTTTGGGTGAAGTGTGTTAGTGAATTCAATTTACGGAATGAACATATGTTGTGTACAAAGGAAATTATTATAATCATTCATTATTAACTGGGTAAATTCACAGGTGCTATTTCTCCCGTAGTGAACCCTATTGAAATCTTGTTTTATGTGTTACTACCATATATGGATAAATACATAAATAGGGTCACAATAATTTCGTGACTCTCGCGATTGCTATTGTGCATAAAGTAAAGAAATGTCAAACAGAAATCGTGAAATTTACGATCATGGACGGTTATTTAAGATATAGTTGGACCTGCTAATCTTTGGCTATATAGTATAAGACATTGAATTTTTAAGAATATTGATTTTTGCCTTCGTTTATGTTAACGGGTTAAATGCTGTTATATTTCTTGACTGGGTTCATTTGATAGTTTATGCACGTGACCTTCCTGCTCACAGGCATTTTAAAGCGTTATTTATACTTTTTGAAGGCAAGCGTTTAAATGACCCAGATCACACCTAAACGGCAAATGCCCCCAGGGGGCGTTAACCGGATATTGCCGAAACTTGTGCTTATCTTAGGCTACTCATGCAAACAACCTAAATCATTTTAAGGACTCTAGTAAAAGACCACCCACTGATAACTCCTTTTTTGTCAAAATAGATCAGATGTTGTTTAAAGAACATATGGGAGATGTTTGGCATCACATTTGCTTAGTAGGAATAGGCAAGTTTTACTCTGATGAGTTAATAAGACTATTATAAGTACTTGGCCTGAAAGTGGGGGTGGCTGTCATAAACGTTTCAAAGCTTAAAGATGTGAGGTAGTACAAAATCTATCCAAATGTCGAAAAAGTGTCATTTTTTTGTCAAAATCCAAGACAGAGTTATGTCAACTTACCTAGCAGTTGGGATAATAGCAGACCTGGGGTAACCATTAATTGTAATCATTGATTTTTAATTGATTACATGATTACAATGTAATAATCATGTAATTGATTACCTTACCCAAATTTGATTAATTTAATTGTAATTAATCAATTACAGCTAAAATTTAGTCAGTAATTGTGATTACAATTTGATTGACATTGATTACTTTTGGATTTAACAAGAAACTATTTTAATTCAAATAATGCCTTTATTTCACATTATACAGTTTAACTTTTGTTTTACATTTATACATTAAAAGCCCTTGATTAAGACCATCATCTAGTATAGACCAAAGTGGTCTTAATTGTGGGGTGGTCTTTATTGTGAATAGTCTTATCATTGCTTACATACTCTATGACCATGGTCTGTTTTAGTCATTTTGTATGAGAAAAAGATGGTATGTATCTTAAGCTACAAATACAATATAAAAGACACTATAAAAGTATTCTTTGATATCTGATAAGAGGGAAACATATTTCTGAAGAAATTTAACATAAAATTCTCTTTGGTCCGATTTCAATATCAATTATGATATGATGTACATAATGAATAAATAATAAAATGTAATTCTGATTAGAATGGCCGTACATAGATAACTTTTATTTTTTTTTAATTTATGTAATTGAATTGTTTTATGTTGTTATGTATGGATGAGACTCTAATAAAAAATATAATATATAAATCACCTAATAAATAAAAATTAATTCTTCACAAAATAAAATTGCTGAAAGCAACATTAAACCACTCTAAAATTTACCTTCTCACCTTATTAAATACAATGATCCAATAATAACAGTGTTTCACACCTTGTGAAATTAAGTGTCATCAGATCACAACAACAAATTTAAGATCTAGATAAGTGTTGCCTTTAATATAAGTGGCCTCAATAGTTGGATCAAATTAAGAATAAAGCAAAGAATTTCAACTGAATCAGGTGGTCTTTAAAGTGGAAAAGCGGTTCTTCTTTTTTCTGGATCATGTAACCATTGACATAAAGAACCTTGTAAAAATAGTCTTAATAAGGGGGTGGTCTTAATTCAGGGGTGGTCTAAAAAAAGGGATTCTACTTTAAATTGAATGTAATCAATTATTTATCAATTACTCTATTCAAAGTCAAAGTCGTAAAGTAATTGTAATTTAATTGATTACAGAGGCAAGTCTGAGTAATCAATAATAATCAATCACAATAAAATGTGAAAGTAATTGTAATTAATTAAATACTGATCAATGTAATCATCCCCAGGTCTGGATAATAGTTCTTTATCAGGGCACATCATTTCAAAGAAAATTCTCAAAAGGTATAGGAAATAAGTGAGGTGGTACGAAAAATTATATATTTCAAAAAAGGGCAATTCTGTCAATATCCACAGGGTGATTTGAAAAACTTAACCGAAAGTGTTGGACAGATGTCAAAATCCAAGTGAGTTGGATATTAATATAACATGTTCTATGCCATTAATGATGAATTTTGCAGCATTTATCACCATATTTCTACTGTGTAACTAATGACAAGAGGGCCATGATGGCCCTGAAGTCGCTCACCTGTATATAGGCCCCCCGGAGCGGGGCCAGTTTAAACCCCAGGGCTTTTCTTTTAAAAAAACTTGCTAGATACCCATTAGAAGATGTTTCATGCTAAACATCTAAGGTCTAGCTTGTTGGGTTTTTTAAAAGAAGATTTTTTCAAGTTTTTTCTTTACACATATAGTTAAAAACAATGATACACCTGGGACAGGGCCAGTTTTGACCCCAGGGCTTTCATTTTAACAATCTTTGTAGACACTATCTAGAAAATATTTCATGCTTAATGTCTAAACTCTAGCTATTCAGGTTTTTTCAAAGAAGATTTTTAAGTTTTTGCTATACACATATAAGGAAAATCAATGTCCCCTTGGGCGGGGCCAATTTTGACCCCAGGGCTTTTATTTGAACTTACTTGGTGACACCCATTAGAAGATGTTTCATGCTAAATATCTTAGGTCTAGCTCTTTGGGTTCTTTAAAAGAAGATTTTTAAGTTTTTACTATATGAATCTAGGGAAAATCAATGACCCCCTGGGGCGGGGCCAATTTTGACCTCAAGGCTTTTATTTGAACAAACTTGGTAGACACTCACAAGAAGATGTTTCTTGCCAAATATCTAAGCTCTAGCTCTTTGGATGTTTTAGAAAAAGATATTATAAATTAAAGTGTTTTCTTTTGGTTGCCATGGGAACCAGAGTTCTGCATGGAATTAAATTCTTTGAACAATTTTCAAAGGTGACCACAAAAGGAACATTCCTGTGAAGTTTGGATGAAATTGGCTTATTGGTTTATGAGGAGATGTCATTTAAAGTTAAAGTTTACGGAAGCTGGACAGACGCCGGACGAAAAGCGATCACAAAAGCTCATCCTGTCACGTCACTTTGTGACAGGTGAGCTAAAAAGAGCATCATGAAATTACAAAGCTTGCTAACCAAATTGTGTGCCTTAGCAATTTAATAATACTGGTTTACCATACAAATAATAGTTATTTTTAAACCATGGTTGTTTGTTATAATTATATATACCGGTATATCAACCAGAAACAAACAGTTATACATGTACCAGTATATTAACCAGAAACAAACAGTTATACATGTACCAGTATATTAACCAGAAAAAGCAAAAGAAACACATTCTACCTCTTTTTGTTCTGTCTGAGGAACAGTAAATTTTCTTTTTGATTCTGTATGTTTTTTCTCAGCTTCCTGTGGACCTACAAATTTCAAAACACAAATATATAAGACTGTAGTTTCTTTTTAATAAAATGGAAAAGAACTTTATGTACTTAAAATTAAAATGTACTTTAATGAAAAAGGATAATTTTTAAATATAATATCAACTTATAAATCGTGATTTTTTTGGAGAATCTCCACGATAATACCTTTACCCTCTCTAAAAACTCTGCGATTGTGCATGATCATGGGTGTTTCTCCGCGATTACTCTCAGAAAAACGAGGGGGATTAATCATAAATGAGTTCGCTTAAACGTTGATTGCGGAGGAAGCACACAAATTGTACATTACACTCGAGCTGAACTGTAAATGACAAAGTTATATATACAAATATAATCAAAATTCAATCATTTAATGGTCAATGTCATTTAAACATCAATGACATATCTTAATTATTATACATGTCTGTTTGGTCACAAGTGTTGTTTATTCAACGTGTGATTCAAATCCTAAAGTTTGTTTTGTCTAAGTATGAAAATAATCTAGTATTGATTAAAAACCAAGTTACAAGTACAACGAATTATACAAATCACCAGTAAAAATTAAATACTTTGATCATCAAGGTCAGGGTCATACATGCGTCAAGGTCAATTTGAGTTTGATATACATCCAGGTCCTGGCTTTTATGATTTTGTGACCTAATATGATGTTCATTGATCAATAACGGAATTACAAGATTTAAGATCTAGGTCACATCTAAATCATTCCTTACGTTTAATTGGTAGCAAGTCTTGTTTTGTCCAAGCCCTAAATAACTCAAATAACAAAATTAAGATAATTTAAACCAAAATTCAATAATTTGACTTGGACGGTCAAGGTCATTTAAAGCTCAAGATCTTGATCAGTTCAATCCTTTAGAAGGTCCTGTTTTGTTTTTTTTAAATATGCAGATGATCCTTTTATTAATTGACCATCAAGGTCATTAAAGAGCCAAGGTAAGTTTGAGTTAAATTTTTATAAATGTCTTATCTTAAAGAATGTTCTGTTATAATATGATGTCGATCGAGTCATTTATAACAAATTAAAAGCCAACTACAGAATTTTTATTATTCTAACACGCTTCGTACTATTTTCCTTTCAAACAGATAGGACAATAAAGTATATTATTTAGAGGTTAATACTTGGTTGCTGCTCGCCATTATGCGATAATGGCCCAAAGATGTGCATAATACAACACAAAATAAATATAAGAAAATGTTGTTATATTGTTATTTCTATCAATAATACAGAACCCTACTCTTCACATTTTTTCACGTCAGCAGTCATCTTGAAAGTTGATGACGTCATTCTGCACGTGCGCTCATTCACTCGCCCATTATGGAAAAATAATGCCGAGTAGCAAGGCGGCCAAAATTGCATAATGACCTAGATCTTGCCATAATGGCCCTGAAATACCCTAGATTTTGTTACTATATATAGTAACATAGGTATTAAAACACAATACATATACACAAAAATAGGTTATGTGCTGTCATATATGACGTCAATGAACTAAATGACGTCAGTGAGAATATCATTACCCTTAATATAATTTTTCCATATTCTAATTAATTCCTTTAATGTATTAGAATGGAAATATATGTTATTTGTTCTATATTATAATATCATAATGCATGGATTATTGTTCAAATGCTTTGTAATAAATCACTCCAGAGTATCGGTCTTCGTGATTATGCTCTACCTGTGCATTTGAATGCTAACCATGCATAATTCTTTAAAAATGCACTCAAAATTGATATGTACATGTATTAAATTCCAAACTGAACAAGCAATTATCATAGTATTGCAAGCAATCCATAAGTCCCCTACCGGTTAAAACCCAGCAACATTCTGATGGGCCATTGGCAATTCAATTTTACCTGAGTGAATGAATGACATGAATGAACTTAAACTTTGAGTTCTAAGTTTGTCTATATATATCACAGTAATGTGTTAAGTTTCCCTGCCTAGTAAGGAAATTATGTTTATACAACCTTGTCATATTATTACGATGTGGGATTTTAAAGTAAATCCTATAAGGAATGAAGAAGTTGGAGTAAAAAATACCAATTTCTCGAAAAAAATCTAAGTTCAAGGGGGACATAATTCTGGAAATAGTCTTGCTAGAGTATTTAACCTTCTCAAAAATGTTGAGTGATATATATATATGAAGTTTGAAGTAGATACATTGGGAAATAAAGAAGTTATTTAAAAAAGAAAACTTTTTTTTTCATAAAAATTCTAAGTTCAAGGGAGGTAGTACTGATAATTTTTGTGCCTTGCCACATATGATGTGGTTGATGACTAGAAACTTGTATTTAAAGTTTGAAGTAAACACCTTAAGAAATCAAGAACTTATAGTGAAAAAGCTGAAAAATTTAAATCAGAAATCTTAAAATCCAGTCTATTTGTTGCCATAGCAACCAGAATTTTCAACATAGGAAGAAAAGAAAAAGATGTGCATAATCTCCAGACTGCCATCTACCCATATTTCAAGTTTCATAAAAATATTTTCTTTCAGTACTTTTTGAGTTATCACTGGATCCAGTTTATGTGTTAAATTTGCCATATTTTCAGACTATTTGTTGCCATGGCAACAAGAATTTTCAACATAGGAAGAAAAGAAAAAGAAGTGTATAATCTCCATACCGCCATCTATCCATATATCAAGTTTCATAAAAATATTTTCAGTACTTTTTACGTAATCGCGGGATCCAGTTTTGTGGACGGACGGACGGACAGACAGATGGACAGACAGACGGACGGTAAACCAAAAGTCCCCTCCGGTTAAACCAGTAGGGGACTAATAAAAACATGATTACCGTTCTAAAGTAATATTTCAGACAGTTAATGATTACAAGTACTAGTAATTTAGAAGATCTTGAAAAATATATATACCGTAGTAGTAATCTTTAAAATATCATTCATATCTTTGACGGCTTTTGTAATGATAATCATTTAAAAATGCACTCAAAATTGATATCTCCATGTATTAAATTCCAAACTGAATAAAAGCATTATGATTACCGTTCTAAAGTAATACTTCAGTTAATGAATACAAGTACTAGTAATTTAGAAGATCATCTCTTGAACAAAATTATAGAGGAAAAATATATACCGTCCCGTCCCTAGATTTGCCACTAAAATGCCACCCTTTTCAATGGTGGAGTATTTAGACAATTTTCCACCAATAATGCCACCAAAACGCCACCCAAATCATGAAAATGGTGAAAAATTTGAGCAGGACTGATGTTATATAATTTTCCAGTTAATTCCACCTTTTTTACACTAAATGCCACCAATGAGTGGAAAATTGGTGGAGTATTTAGACAAACTTTCACCATAATGCCACCATTATGCCACCTTAGGGTGGCAAACTCATTTTCCACTAGATGCCACTTGTTTCCACTTATTGCCACCATAATGGTGGAAAATTGGTGGAGTATTTAGACAAATTTCCACCATTATGCCACCATTGAGTGGCAAACTTATTTTCCACCAAATGCCACTTATTTCCACCTTTTGCCACCATAAGGGTGGAAAATTGGTGGAGTATTTAGACACTTTTCCACCATTTTGCCACCAGATAGTGGCAAATTCAGTTTCCACTAAATGCCACCTATTTTCACCCTTTCAGAAAATTTCCACCTTGTGGGTGGCAATAGCTGGAAACTGCTTGAAATTAAGTCACCCTGTACCCTAAATTGGAAACAAACAAATTTTAAAAATAATCCTTTTTAATGTTCCCATATGAAATTATATATTGTCTCAAAAAATAGCAAAACATTAGTCCATTTATTTTCTTCAGTTTATCTTGCTATTCCTGGACGGTTTGAGTTCAGTCCTTTAGGTTGTCGGCAACTTTTCGATAGCACAATCTAAAACTAAAAAAATTATGAATGATTAAAACAATAATTAAAAACATAAGCTTACAATTTTATATGACTATTGGATATTTCTATATTCAATTTGAGTGCATAGATATGATTAAAACACTTTAAAAAACAGCACTGCAGACAGGGAAGAATCAGACTTTTCTTATTTACTCCAAGGCAGAAAATATACGCAGAATCCAAAATGATATTTTCATTCAGTTCATTAGTTACCTTCCAAGAACTTAAGTTTTGCCTTGTCTGCACAAAAAGGTCTGGTGTCAGACTCTCTGTTCCCTTTCCTCATACCAAACAATGAGCGGCCTTTAATCTCTTCTATATTGAATAGCATTCTGAAGAGCTTTGCTGTACCTTTCTCTTTTGAGGCATATAGCTTCAGTTCTGCCATCACTTGGTCCTAAATTATGATTAACGATATCAAATAAGTAAAGACAGAAAATGATTATCAATATCTAATATGTAAAGACAGAAAATGAAACACTTTTATAAGACCTTGGTATATGTATACAATTCTAAAATTTTAAAATAAGAAAGAAATAAAGAAATACAACACATCAACACCAGTGCAGGTTGAGTAATTAATAATCTTCCAGTTTCAGTTCTTAACGAACCTTCATCAGGATAAATATTTGATAAAATTTTCATGCTAAAATGTACAAAAACTCTAAAATTTGTAAAACAAAATGTAAATGCAAATTAAAGTGTCATAAAGAGTTGGAATTAAAGTAGGTTTGTAAGTAGTGACTAATAGCTATATTTATCAAGAACTGAAAAGTGTCTTATTGGGTACTGTGACACTTCTTTCCTATTAATTCTAAAATAACTTTGAATTAACAAGATACCTTTGTAAAGCCACTGAAGATCAAATGTGTTGCTCCAGACTGCTCCTCATTGCTTTGTGTCTGCAAAATAATAATTCTTATTTAATGCTGTTTCTGTTATGAACTGTCATTCTCCTAATAGCATGTTACTCTAGACTGTCTAGTTATGGTTATATAATTATCTACTGCACCATGAAAGCTGAATTACAACAATGAAGGAATGAAACTTACTAATAAATCAGTTACTGTTAATCTGCTCCACATGTGACACACAAGGAAAATTGTTTATAGCATGAAAGTTGTAGTAATAGGTACCTCAGGTTATCTATAGTTTGATTGATGTAATATTGTACATAATGATATTGTACTTACTGATTAATTTCTATAATTTTTTTCTCAAACTTAAAATTTCTAACATATTGTATTTAAGAAATGATGAAGATCTTCCTACATTCTTTATATTCCTACATTCTTTATATGTACATTGTACATGCAGCTTTCTTTTTAGTCAAGTTACAAACAAAACAAATATAAAACACAATCTTATACAATACCACTTCATATTTTTACTGTCAAAAAACTAAACAGTTTCTGCATAAATAACAATAATTATTGTATGTAAAAGTTGTTTACCTGAAACTTTGACTGGGAATGATTCTGCTGTTTATCTTCTTGTCTACACATTCACACTTCAGTTTAAACTTCTCATTTATATTTACCACACTAATAAGACTTTAAATGTTTTCTTTGAGAAATCAAAAATATGCACTCTTACATTTTAAACAAAATATCTCCAGAATTGCTACAATATCAATAATTTCCTTTGTGTTTGCAAGCTTTAACTGACCTCAATTCCTTTGAATTCAAACTTTACAATGGTGTAACTGCATGGACAGTCCATTATAATTTTAAATTGTGAGGGATTTTCCAAAAACCATAGCACCCATCATTTTATTTTTTACATTCATTTGAATGTATAACTATATCTAATACCTAAATAGATTGAGTAGAAATAAGCTTTTGAAAGATAATTTAGCATGCTATTTTAAGACAAATTCTACATAAAAACATGTATAATGTTGCCTCTCCCGAAATAATCAAATGGAACATTCTGGTCAGCATGAGTAAACTATTAACCCCCATTCAGAGATTACTAGATAAGAGGGCAGTAGTTTTATCAGATCTGAGATGTATGCTGTGTTGTTAAATCTTAGAGGATGCAGTATTTACTAGCTAGTATTTACTTATCCTGATTGTAAGAAATTTATCAGACATTAAGACTTATTTACTTTTCACACATTAATTTTTACAATAGATTTAAAGCCTCTGAAAGCATAGCACAAAAGATGTTAGAGACAATAATTTTAAACTCCACATATAACTAAATCTCATTTAAGAGAAGTTACAATGCCAAGGAACCATAACTTTTTATTGCATGATTTGGGGTTTATTGCCATTTTTTACTTCTCTATGCTTAATTTTTGTCTTGATCATAAGCTTAAAAAGTACTGGAGATATTAATTTGAAACTTCACAGATATAGATCTTTTTGAGTAATGTGCTGTGTTTAAGAACCATAACTCTTTGCATACTTTTGGAGTTATTGCCCTTTGCATTTTTCACTTTAATTATTGTAAGCATTACATGAAAAGTGTTAGTACTCACCAGATATCAGTTTAAAGTAATATTGAAGAGACAATTTATTATGTCAATTAGAAGAAAAGACAAAAGTCAAACTTTATTCAAGATTGACATTAAATATCATAGAAGAAGCAACAAACTTTATGCAGAGATATGCATTTTCTGGGCATAGAAGAACATTTCAACTATTTAATTAATGTACAGATTATAACTAAAGAACAAAGTACACTTTAAAAGCCGTAATTTTATTTTACAAACATAGAATGGAACATAAACATTTTGACTTGAAAGTCAAATTTTACATCCCTAAAATATGTACCGCCTTAAAAAATGGGAAGTTAAGTAACCCCATACTTTTCTAATTTTTCCTGATCATAATTATATGTGTTTAACGCCTGGAAAAGTGATTTTACGTCCAATTTCTGTGTCTTTTCCTGCTACTTTACAGCTGGAATTATCATACTGTTACTGTGAGGCAGTGACTTTGTATCAGAATTGTGTTCATGGCATTCTAGTATGTTTAAGAAATATGAGTTTCTGATAAAATTTTCTAACTGTTCAACTTCAATAAATTATATTTTTGATAAAAAGTTCACTTGATGCTTTGGTAGAGTACAAACTATAAACAGATTTATTTCAGTTTGGAGCTTTGACTTAAATAAATCTTAAACCCTGCATTATGCACAATTATTAGATTTCTCAGTTTTTTCCACCAATTTTTATACAACCCAGAAAATAGTTAAGAGTTTCCCCTTTCGACTTAAAGTTATTCACAAAATTTTCTAAGTTTTTTTTCACTATTTTGCCACCCAGAAAATAGTAAGAGTTTCACTTTTCCACTAAAAGCCACTAATTTTCCACCTTCAAAATAAACTAAGTTTCATTTTTCACCAATTTCCACCCTTTTGCCACCATAAAAAAAGTCTATGTTCAAATTTCCACTCAATGCCACCTAAATGCCACCAAAGGATAGTGGCATTTGGTGGCAATTTTGCCACTACAGTGGAAAAAGAGTGGAATTTTGTCATTTTCCAGTTAATGCCACCTTTTTTACACTTAATGCCACCCTTTTCAGTGGAAATAGCTGGCAAGTAGTGGCAAATCTAGGGACGGGGTAGTAGTAATCTTTAAAATATCATTCATATCTTTGACTGTTTTTTGTTATCATTTGGTAACTGGTTCAAAAGGGTGACGTAGTATGCAATTACATTATAATAAGTATGTTTAGTAACTGGTTCAAAAGGGTGACATAGTATGCAATTACATTTTCATTATAATATGTACATGTATACATCAAATAAAAAAGTTTTTTTTTTCTTTCAGATAAACTTGAATTTCTATTTGTACATACCTGTATATCTATGTTGAGATCGAACTTTTTCCATTTCCTTTTCATATTTTTCTATTGTATCTACATAAATATCATTTCCACTGTCTCGACATATCTGTTTCAATTTTTCATAATTTTCTCCTGGTGTTATGATTTTTCTGGTGCATAAAGTTTCAAATTTATCTAGACTCGATTTATTGGCAATTAATCCTCGAGGCACATAAGTTCCGAAATGAAAAAATAATTTTTCATACTCTATGCTTTTTTGAACTAAATCATCGTAAATTTCAGAGATAAGATTATGATGAAGTCTGCGTAGTTCTGTTTGTTCCTCAGAGGAATTGTCGTAGGAAGATGCCATGTTATCACTGTTTAAGAATTACCTGAGGACAAAGGTTGATATATTATTATACAAAAATAAAATACATGTATGAAATAATTTCCAGATGAAAAAAATGCATATAGAATTTGTGTAACTTGTAACATATTTTTTATATAATATTTTTTATGTAACGTAATTGATCACATATACATGTAATTTCATTTATAATCTCAATTCAATTTATGGGGCTCGAAACCTGGAAAAGATACAATACTTTAAACTTAATTTATTTTATTTTTAATTGCACAAACATAAAAAAGTAATAATAATTATATGGTCATCATTAAATTTTAAGTCATTTGTTAGTGTGTTTTTCAATAGTAACAAAAACATAAACACATTTAGACACAGTAACAAATTTTAAGAAACTGCCTCTTCATGTCCCTGTGATATCATCCAAATATATCACCTACAGTGCGGGTAATATCACTATGTATATGCCAATTTGTGTATTGTATATCATCCAAATATATAACCTACAGTGCGGGTAATATCACTATGTATATGCCAATTTGTGTATTGTATATCATCCAAATATATCACCTACAGTGCGGGTAATATCACTATGTTTATGCCAATTTGTGTATTGTATATCATCCAAATATATCACCTACAGTGCTGGTGATATCACTATGTATATGCCAATTTGTGTGTATTGTATATCATCCAAATATATCACCTACAGTGTGGGTGATATAACTATGTATATGCCAATTTGTGTATTGTATATCATCCAAATATATCACCTACAGTGTGGGTGATATAACTATGTATATGCCAATTTGTGTATTGTATATCATCCAAATATATCACCTACAGTGCGGGTGATATCACTATGTATATGCAAATTTGTGTATTGTATATCATCCAAATATATCACCTACAGTGCGGGTAATATTACTATGTATATGCCAATTTGTGTATTGTATATCATCCAAATATATCACCTACAGTGCGGGTAATATCACTATGTATATGCCAATTTGTGTATTGTATATCATCCAAATATATCACCTACAGTGCGGGTGATATAACTATGTATATGCCAATTTGTGTATTGTATATCATCCAAATATATCACCTACAGTGCGGGTGATATACTATGTATATGCCAATTTGTGTATTGTATATCATCCAATATATCACCTACAGTGCGGGTAATATTACTATATATATGCCAATTTGTGTATTGTATATCATCCAAATATATCACCTACAGTGCGGGTGATATCACTATGTATATGCCAATTTGTGTATTGTATATCATCCAAATATATCACCTACAGTGCTGGTGATATCACTATGTATATGCCAATTTGTGTATTGTGTATCATCCAAATATGTCACCTACAGTGCGGGTAATATCACTATGTATATGCCAATTTGTGTATTGTATATCATCCCAATATATCACCTACAGTGCAGGTAATATTACTATGTATATGTCAATTTGTGTATTGTGTATCATCCAAATATATCACCTACAGTGCGGGTGATATACTATGTATATGCCAATTTGTGTATTGTATATCATCCAAATATATCACCTACAGTGCGGGTGATATCACTATGTATATGCCAATTTGTGTATTGTATATCATCCAAATATATCACCTACAGTGCGGGTGATATCACTATGTATATGCCAATTTGTGTATTGTATATCATCCAAATATATCACCTACAGTGCGGGTGATATCACTATGTATATGCCAATTTGTGTATTGTATATCATCCAAATATATCACCTACAGTGCGGGTAATATTACTATGTATATGCCAATTTGTGTATTGTATATCATCCAAATATATCACCTACAGTGCGGGTAATATCACTATGTATATGCCAATTTGTGTATTGTATATCATCCAAATATATCACCTACAGTGCGGGTAATATTACTATGTATATGCAATTTGTGTATTGTGTATCATCCAAATATATCACCTACAGTGCGGGTAATATCACTATGTATATGCCAATTTGTGTATTGTATATCATCCAAATATATCACCTACAGTGCGGGTGATATCACTATGTATATGCCAATTTGTGTATTGTATATCATCCAAATATATCACCTACAGTGCGGGTGATATCACTATGTATATGCCAATTTGTGTATTGTATATCATCCAAATATATCACCTACAGTGCGGGTAATATCACTATGTATATGCCAATTTGTGTATTGTATATCATCCAAATATATCACCTACAGTGCTGGGTAATATCACTATGTATATATGCCAATTTGTGTATTGTATATCATCCAAATATATCACCTACAGTGCTGGTAATATTACTATGTATATGCCAATTTGTGTATTGTATATCATCCAAATATATCACCTACAGTGCGGGTAATATCACTATGTATATGCCAATTTGTGTATTGTATATCATCCAAATATATCACCTACAGTGCGGGTGATATCACTATGTATATGCCAATTTGTGTATTGTATATCATCCAAATATATCACCTACAGTGCGGGTAATATCACTATGTATATGCCAATTTGTGTATTGTATATCATCCAAATATATCACCTACAGTGCGGGTAATATTATATGTATATGCCAATTTGTGTATTGTGTATCATCCAAATATATCACCTACAGTGCGGGTAATATTACTATGTATATGCCAATTTGTGTATTGTATATCATCCAAATATATCACCTACAGTGCGGGTAATATCACTATGTATATGCCAATTTGTGTATTGTATATCATCCAAATATATCACCTACAGTGCGGGTGAATATCACTATGTATATGCCAATTTGTGTATTGTATATCATCCAAATATATCACCTACAGTGCGGGTGATATCACTATGTATATGCCAATTTGTGTATTGTATATCATCCAAATATATCACCTACAGTGCGGGTGATATTACTATGTATATGCCAATTTGTGTATTGTATATCATCCAAATATATCACCTACAGTGCGGGTGATATCACTATGTATATGCCAATTTGTGTATTGTATATCATCCAAATATATCACCTACAGTGCGGGTGATATTACTATGTATATGCCAATTTGTGTATTGTATATCATCCAAATATATCACCTACAGTGCGGGTGATATCACTATGTATATGCCAATTTGTGTATTGTATATCATCCAAATATATCACCTACAGTGCGGGTGATATTACTATGTATATGCCAATTTGTGTATTGTATATCATCCAAATATATCACCTACAGTGCGGGTAATATTACTATGTATATGCCAATTTGTGTATTGTATACAGTGTTTTTTTTGGTCGAAATATTCGGCGATACTCGGCCCCTTTCCCCACCTCTCGGAATATATATTTTTCCCCATGAAATTGCGAAAATTCCCCACCGTCAAAAAATATACCCAAACAAGAAACAGAAAAGAAGACACACAAACCATAAGTAAAATATGCCAATTTATTTTGATTCACATAGCAAATTCATGAACTCAATCATTATTATCAGGGATGTTTACTTTACGCTTGCTTTGCGACATAGGTCGTTCGTTTTACCGCGGCTGTAAGACAATACGGTAGCGCGACAATTTGTTATTGAGTTTGTTATTTACCGTTGGCTTTAATGAAATAATACATGCACATATTTATAATTAAACACTCGCCTACTTGGTAAGTATAAAATAAACAGAATACTATAATATGAAAGAAAAATACGCTATCAAAATGAGATTACAGTAACAAGATGAAAATCAAGTTTCCGAACTGCCGATGTGTTGAATTGTTGCTGTATCTTTACGGCTTTTACGACTATCGCATTTACTGCAAAAATGTCGCACAACAGTCGATGTTATCGAAAGATAATAAATAAAAAATGCTCCTCGAAGAACAAACGTATTGATGTTCTTTTTAAACAGCAGGCACTTTCTGTGCTAGGTTCAAAGGAAAAATATCAAAAACCAGACCAATGCAAGTCAGCCGAGGTATGCTCGATATTTTTTTCTCAGCGTATTTTATTTAGTAATAATACATGATATAAATATTTCCAATCAATTCACTAAATAACTTGTCTGCCAGTGCAAAGAAATGATAAATTATGATTATAGAAACTGCGATTATGTATGCAAAATTGCATAACAAATAAATTTGTGTGAATAATGGCTAATGATATGCTGGTGGAGTTAACATTTGTTGTTATTGAAAAAAAAATCTGAAAAATATAAGAAACAAAAAATTATCAATAGCATTACTTCAATTTTGAAAACACAGTAAGCGAAGAAAGTGTTCAACTAATTTATTTTATAGGCTTGTTAAAAAATCATGTATTTTTAGTCTTTTTATTGAATATTAATAACACTGAAAATTCCCCTTTTTTGGCATTTACGCGCTATTTTTCCCCACCCAATGGGCACTGACCCCCTTCCCCCAAAACTGAAAAAAAACACTGGTATATCATCCAAATATATCACCTAAAGTGCGTGTTATATCACTATGTATATGCCAATTTGTGTATTGTGTCTTACAAAATCACAGTGCGCTTTATTTTTATGGAATTGTTTGCCTTCTTGTCAAGCGCCTCGTGATCTCCAGATCTAGTCCAAGCTTTATCGAAAAACTTTAACAAGAGGCCCATGATGGCCCTGAGGTCGCTCACCTGTATATAGCCCCCCCCCCCAAACCCATAAGAAGATGTTTCATGCTAAACATCTAAGCTCTAGCTCATTGGGCTTTTTAAAAGAAGATTTTTTAAAGTTTTTACTATACACATATAGTTAAAAACAATGACACCCCTGGGGCGGGGCCAGTTTTGACCCCAGGGCTTTTATTTGAACAAACTTTGTAGACACTTACTAGAAGATGTTTCATGCTTAATATATAAACTCTAGCTATTTGGGTTTTTTCAAAGAAGATTTTAAGTTTTGCTATAGACATATCAGGAAAACTAATAACCCCCGGCAGGGGTTTTTTTTACTAACAAATTGACACCGATAGTCGGCGTCTTCCCCTCGGTAAATAGCCAAGTTTTTTCCCCCAAAAAATTCTATTTTCCTTTTAAACTGGATCAGATTTAATAATTACATGGTTTAAAATATTATTTTTCTTCATTTTATGCAGGATAAACCACCAATTGTTGTCCAAAATAACCAAAAACATTGCAGGAAACTGCAAGTACTGTCTCAACATGGAGGCAGCCATTTTTTTTTCTTGGCTATATCCCGTACTGAACGGTACTATTTCTGGAAATCAGTTGCTATCAAAATATTTGTCATTTTTCTTGGTTATTTTTAGTAAAGTAATTATATTTTGTACTTCTTATTATGAAAATGACTTATATGGAGCTAAAGTGTGTCACAAATACACTATTATACCTATACTGTATTACTTTCATATAAAAATAGAAGTATAAAACCATTCACCACCATACATATTAAGAAAATATGTTATACTGCAAAAGAATATTTTGCATGATGATAAAGTTTTAAGGGGAAAAAGATATAGTTGTAACTCTCTACTATGTAGTTAAGTATAATAGTATAAATAACGTCATAATAAGTTTCCCAAATTGACTTTTTTCGTATATTTTTTTCCCTCCTACCAGCGTCCAGCGTCTTCCCCTTTTCCTAAAAAAAAACCCCTGCCCGGGGCGGGGCCAGTTTTGACGCCCAGGGCTTTTATTTGAAAAAACTTTGTAGACACTCACTAGAAGATGTTTCATGCTTAATATTTAAACTCTAGCTATTTGGGTGTTTTAAAAGAAGTTTTTTTAAGCTTTTGCTATACACATATAAGGAAAATAAATGACCCCCGGGGCAGGGCCATTTTTGACCCCAAGGCTCTTAATTGAACAAACTTGGTAGACACCTATTAGAACATGTTTGATGCTAAATATCTTAGCTCTAGCTCTTTGAGTTCTTTAAAAGAAGATTTTTTAAGTTTTTTGCTATATGCATATACAGGAAAATCAATGACCCCCTGGGGCGGGGCCAATTCTGACCCAGGGCTTTTATTTACTGTTACTTGGTAGACACTCATTAGAACATATTCATAATAAATATCTTCGCTCTAGCTCTTTGGGTTCTTTAAAAAGAAGATTTTTTTAAGTTTTTACTATATGCATATTGGGAAAATCAATGACCCCCTGGGCGGGGCCAATTTTGACCCCAGGGCTTTTATTTGAACAAAACTTGGTAGACATCTTTAGAAGATGTTTCATGCCAAATATCTAAGCTCTAGCTCTTACAGTTCTTTAAAAAGAAGATATTTAAAGTTTTTTCTTTCGGTTGCCATGGCAATCAGAGTTCTGCATGGAATTAAATTCTTTGAACAATTTTTAAAGGTGACCACCAAAGAAACATTCCTGTGAAGTTTGGATGAAATTGGCTCAGTGGTTTATGAGGAGATGTCATTTAAAGCAAAAGTTTACGGACGGACGACGGACGGAAGACGGACGAAAAGCGATCACAAAAGCTCACCCTGTCACTTTGTGACAGGTGAGCTAAAAAGTGAAGTTTGAACCGAAAATACTATCGTATGAAAATAGCTTGAATTGCCATGTAAATCGAAAATACGATCGGGTCTACGAAAATAAGATAATTTTTGAATATAATGTATCAGAAACTATTTTTGCTGTTATTAAATGATTTGTTTGAATGAAATAATAAAGCATAAAATGTTTTGTAATGAAATATTAGACTTTTGTCCGGCAAATATGGTAAATATTCCAAATTTGGTATTGTAAGAACGCATGAACAAGAGGGCATCTACGAAAATATATATATATACAGTAGAACTTCGGTAAGTCGAAGTTGAACGGACTTGCGTAAAAACTTCGACACATCGGGACTTCGACTGATGAATCGCTCTCAATTCCATGACAAAATTTCGACCCGTGACTAGTCCTAATTATAAGATCTTTAACGAAACCTATTTCATGTTTTTTCCAACATTAATCTGATATTTACATTTTACAATGATAAATATAGCATGTTAAATAACGTTTTTCACGGCTAATTATTTTGGACTACCCGTTGACATATTCAAAAGAGTTACAAAAGGCGTATGAATACGAAAGGGCGATAACTAAACCAGCTTATAGTAAATATTACGCGTGTTATTCTCACGCACACACGGGTCAAGGATGTTTTCAAATGAAAGTAGTTCTTACTGTTTACTTTCAAATACCACTACGGCAATTAAAAAGCTACGATTAAAGCATTTTATCACACATTTTATCGCAAACAAAGGCTGTTTGAACACACGGCTGTGTTATTAACACCTATCACACAAGTTGATTCGAAATTGTCTTCGCAGCCAGATAAGGTGTGAAAAATGTCTCGAGATCGACGGTGTCAAAATAATCGAAAAACTTCAACTTATTTGTGGTAAATTGCACTAGGTTTACTTTTATACGGACCACGAAAAAACCTTGACACATCAAAAAATTCGACACATAAAATCTCGACTCAGAAATAGGTTTTTATAAGGAATATTATAGGGGAAAGTCCGGACTTTCATTTTTTCTTCAACACATCGAGAAAATCAACTAATCGAAGTTCGACTCATAGAAGTTCTACTGTATATGATTTACATGGTTCATAACTTATATTAAAATAGTTTTTACTTCACTGATTTTGCAAATAAATTTTAAGAATGAAATGTTCTCTTATAAGACAAGAAATGTTTGTGGTGAATGAATTGATATTTGTACAAAAATAATAGTAATTGAGAATATGATCTGTATGGAAATACTATATGTACAAAAAAAAGATCCAATTCAAAAGATACGAAAAAAAGTGGAATGATCAAGAGATGGTGATGGTCTGAAGGGTCTTTTTCACAGCAATAGAAGGCTCAAGAATTAGCTACTGCAAGGAAACTGCTAGCATAAGACCCGCATAAAATTGTCGCTTTTGGACTTGGCAATTATTTGTCTAAGTAATAAAACTCTAAGAAAATATAGTAAAAGCATCCATATTCTACAGCCAACCGTTTAAACGCAAAAATAAGATCTGTATGAAAATATTGTCTGTATTCGACTAGATTTTTACAAATGTAAGATCTGTGAAAATGAAAGTTGCATGAAAATAATATCCTTACGAGAATAAAGATACATTTGAAAATAATATATGTAAAAAAATATTAGCTGTATGAAAATACTATATATATGAAAATAAGATCCTATAAAAATGCGAACCATACAACAAAAATAAGATCTGTAAGAAAATAATATGCACAAATATAAGATTTATATGAAAATAAGATCTGTATGAAATAATGTCTGTCTTCTACTAAGATTTTTTACGGGGAAAAAAAAAGATCTGTATATGAAAATATATGTCTTTATAAAATAAGATCTTTAACGAAAAATAAGATCTGTGTAAAAATATATATACAGTATATTTTTTTGATAACAAAATCTGTAAAAAAAAATCTGTAAAAATATAGGATATCTATATGAAAATTTGATATGATTGGTCACTATAATAAATCGCAAATAAACACCTTTAAAGATGGGCTTTAATAAGTGTGTGTCAATTACGATAAGTGCGAAAATTCAATAATCCAATCATTGTATTAGCGCATTGATTGCTGCCGACAGTCATGTGCACGTGTCATACGTTGTGTCATTTTTTCCTTCCCTCAAATAGAAATTATCTTGTTTATGCATTATCTAATTAAAGCACTTAAACCAATAAAGTTATATACTTTTCTTTACTTAATATCGATATCATTTTCATATTAGAATCTACACGTATTTTCAATTATGTTTTATAATTTGGTAAAAACCATTTCCATATTGATATCTTATTTTCATATAAATTACAGATTTTGATTTCTTTTTTGTATCCTTCTGAAACAGATATTATGTTCATACTAATACATTTGTATTTTTTTGTATAGATCTTATTTTTGTAAGGATTTTATTTTCATGCAAATTTCATATTCACAGATCTTATAAAAATATTTGTAAAAATCTTAGTCGAAAACATAATTTTCATACAGAATATATACATCTTATTTTGGCATACATTGTAGATCATATTTTCAATTGGATCTTATTTTCGTACAAATATCAATTCATATATACGGATTTTAATTGTTGGCAGATCTTATTTTCGTACATGTAGTAGTAAAATCATTCAATGAATGCATAAATATATATTTTATATAATTATTTCAACAGATAAATGCACTATTTAAAAAAATAAATCTTATTTTCGTAGCCGCAATCTTATTTTCGCGAAAATAACTTATTTTTGGTATCCATCTATACCGGCCACCATGACATACATGTGTAAAAAAGTAGTACAGGGCTCGACATTAACGGTTGTCCGACTGCCCGGGACAACTAAAAGTTTGGTCCGGGCAAGTTATTTTGAAAAGCACTTGTCCGACAGGGCAAGTGAAAATAAAAAGCATCATTGACAAAATGCATGTACAAAATGAATAGAAATAAACATCTTTTCATTTATAAACATCTTTAAAACAAAATATACACCATGAATCATTATCAATAATGTGAATATACTACGGTCATGTACATTTGTTGATATAGGAAACGGAAGCAAAAATATGAGCATGCGCCGCGGTAAGGTAATTCCCCGTTCTAATAATAGACTATATCTAATTTTGTACAAGGTAATTCCCGGGTTAGCTGTTGTTTAAATTTTGATGTTTGCATGTAAAGATATCATTGAAAATATGTAAATAATCATATTGATCTTTAAATATAATTGTTAAATAAAGTTTTTGCATTTAAAATGATTTATTGTTTAATCTAATATAACAACATTATGAACTTAGTCAACGAAGACTCGTTTACGGCTGTTGACTTGATGATTGAACGGGGAATTACCTTACCGCGGCGCATGCTCATATTTTTCCTTCCGTTTCCTAAATCAACAAATGTACATGACCGTAGTATATTCACATTGAATAAACAGATGAACCGATGTTTTAGAAAAACTACTAAATATAAAAAATATTGTGTCTAACTAACAATCAATTTAATAAACAATATGTCCAGTTTATTGCCTTATGTTAACATTACCTAATACAAGAAGTATTAATGTATGAGCTTGTTTGTTTTTCTGATTTATACATTTTTACCATTTTTAGGTCAGGACAAGTAAGTCTTAGGTCAGGGCAAGTAGTTTTAAAAACTACTTGCCCGACAGGACAACCTGATCCAAAAGTTAATGTCTAGGCCTGTAGTACCATGAAAATAAACATCATTTACCTATTTCTTGTGTACATGACAAACACACTTCACTGTTACACATAAAAAAGGTTAGATTTTAAAGTTTTGATAGTGTTTTCATTTTTAATAGTAGTTCATAAGGCTATAAATGATGATTGTTTTCTTGCACTACTTTTTTACAAAAAATAATGGAGGCCATGTGCTTAGAAGGACATGAGATATGGATTTATTTTGGAGTTAAGTTTTTGAAAGATTTTTGTATTTGCTGCAAAAAAATAGCTTTTGTAGGCACTAAAACAGACCTTAGAAAGGATTTTGCCATTCATGAAATGTGCATTAAACTTTGCACATTCAAGGTAAATATTCTTATTGTTATCATTTTTATTTTTGTTTATAATTGTCCTTAAAATATAAACCTGGAAGTGTACTTTCAAATGGTTCATCATTTTATAATAAGAGCTTTGTTGTCATATGAATTTTGGCCTACTTTCACTTTGGACAGGCTTTCTGAAAACAAACTTATCGCATGACCGCCACAACTTTCCTTTGAAGATCGGCGTTCTCTAAATTTCAGTATTGGAAAACTTTGGGGTGCTCTAAATGAGGTATCAGTACGCTTTGGGGTGCTCTAAATAGCAACCCCAGTTAGCCGCTGATAAGCACGCCGATTAACTGGAAATTTGCTAGGAATTTGGTACTACATGTGGCATTTTTTCTGTTATTTTGTCATTAGTTGTCAAATATTTTTGCACAAAGGCTATTTTAAAAGCATATAGATTTCTGCCTAATCTGCATATTTTCTTTTTGTGATATATCGATCATTATCAGTTTTATGACACAATAAACACCACGTGTTACCATTTTTACTCACAGCGGCGAATAAACAAGTTGCATGCAAACTCCGCGTGACCCCTATCGTGTTTATTTGTCTTTACGGGTGACTTGCATTTGATGAATATTAATTAGATGGACGAGTCCATTTAAAAAACATCACGAGGTTCATTCATGAATTTGAGGCAAATTTCTAGCTTCATCCGCACCTAAGATATAATCCCCTAAAGTTAAACCAATTTTTTT
>NW_026863794.1:0-30737 GCF_026571515.1 Ruditapes philippinarum | reverse complement strand
ATTTTTACAATACGTTTTTTTTGGTATTATTAGGCAATTTGTTTTTTAAAAAGGCGGCATATTTTGTTAAAAAATTTTGTTCATTTTGAATGTATTTAAAATAATAAACCGTTTACGAAAAAAAAATTTCCCAAAAAGGCACGCTAAATAAAAAAAAGAAGCAACCCCTTCGATATTATAAATGAACTTTATGTAAATGTTTACCACAGGAAAAATTTTAAAAATTTTAAGGTCAAAAACAGTAAGAATGGGTTTTAGTACTTTTTTAAAGCAAAAATGGCGGGGGAAAATTCCCAAAATCGTTTTCCTAGAAAAAATGACATTAGGGGATTCAAACAAGCAATTACTTTTAGTATTGCAAGCAATCTATAAGCCCCTCCGGGTGAGAACCCCAAACAACATTCTGAAGGGCCATTGGCTACTCATTAAAGTCTCTTTTTTAAATTTAAAATTTTGTTAAAAAAAAATCTTTAAAAGTGATCAAAAAAAAACATTTTTTTATGTACAGACAGACGGACTGAAGGACACTCTAAAGTTTTTTTTTTTTAAATTTTCCCCTAAAAAAATTTAACCCTTTTTTAAAAAAGCAAAATTCTTAAAAGGAGATAACTTTGAAATAAAGATGAAAAGACGCCCATACGGGATGTAAATGTAACAAAAAACAATTAGTAAAAAAGGTGTTGATAATGAATGTTTATTTTGAATTTGAAGTAAAAAGAAAGTTAAAAAAATATATTTTTTCAGGGAAAATTCAAATTTTTCAAGGGGGAAATTTCTAAAAAAATTTTGTGCTAGATTTTTGTGAACCTTGTAAACATATAATGGTTGATGACTAGATACTTACTTTTAAAAATTTTTGAAAAAAAAATCCCTTTAAGAAATTAAAAATTTAAAAAGTAAAAAAAGTAAAAAAAGAATCAGAAACCCTTGAAATTCAGTCTATTTGTTGCAAATTTTCCAACATATGAAGAAAAAAAAAGGGATATGCATAATCCCAGACTCCCAAATTTCCCCATATTTTTAAGTTTCATAAAAATAAAAAGAAAATGACAAAATTATAATGCAAAAAAGTTAAAATAGCAAATTATTTAGAAAAACAGAACAACTTGCAAAAAAAAGGAATGGTGAATATGTGAAAACCCTTTTCAAATCCCCAGCGCATAATAAACCCTCATGAAAAAATTTCCCTTAAAAAAACATGAAAAAACTTCCCAAAAATTATAAGGCTTACACATTAAAAAATAATTCATTATTTTACTTTTACAATGCGAATAAAAATGGAGATACTTTGCCCGAAACGCCCCAAAGGGTCTCCGGGAAAACTAAAACCCTGTTCCCCCTTTTTTAAGATGATGAAAGAAAGGGAAAACATAAAATTTTAGTATTGATAAACGACGAAAAAAAATTAAAATTGATTGATAAATTTTTCATTTTTTTATATAATATAAAAACTTGATTTTGCCTTTTTATGAATATTTTTTTTATCAAAAGAAACTTTTTTAAGTCATGAATTGAAAACTTTTCTAAACTAAAAGAATAAAATTTTATAAATATTTCCCTTAAAAAAATTGCCCTGTAAAGAAACAGGAGGGCAGTATCAAATTTTTAAAAGTTTAAAAAACTTTTTTTTTTTTTTTTTTTTTTTTTTTTTTTTTTTTTTTTTTTTTTTTTCTTTGGATAATAAAAAGTGTTTACAATTTACTTTTAAAAGTCAGAATTGTTTTTAAAAATAATGACCCCGGGTTTAAAAACTTGTTTAACATAGTAACCTTAAAACCCTGTAGGATAAAATTCCGTCGTATACATAATAACACTTCTGTCTGCAGATGCTAAAAGAAAAAATTTTTGGCCAAAAATTGATACCACTGATAAAGCAAACCATAAAAAGAGGAAAAATGTTTGATAGTTTATCGGGAAAATTTATATTGTAATACAAAAAAAAAGTATAAGATTGTGTCCCCAAAAAAATAAAGTAAAAATGTAAAATAAAAAAAGAATTTAATTGCATTTTAAATGAAATAAAGTTTTAAAAAAAGAAATTAAAAAATGGAAACTGGGAAACTTAAAAATTTTTGAATGGGGACAATTTTAAAAACGTTTTGGTTTTTAAATGATAAAAGGGTTTTGAAAATACAATAAATCATAATTGACGAGAAAAAACCCGGGGGCACAACATAAAAATTCCCCGAATACAAAAAATTTTTTAGGTAAAACTTTTTTTCCCACCATAATCTATAAAAAGAAAATAGATTGAATATGTCAAAAATGATAAATGAAAATTAAAATTTTAAAAAATTTTTTTTGGAAAAAATAGAAAAACTCTCGATTTAAAAATGACATTCCTTTTTTGGGTTAAAAAAACATGTTTACTTTTTTTAATTCTAAAATATTGAAAAAAATCCCAAAATCTTATTTAGATATTGACTTTAATTCTACCCCGTCGTAAAAACAATACGAAAAAAAAAAAATCATAACACCAAACCTTTTTTTAATATTTCAAATGCACCTGCTGGTTCCCCAGGGCGCTATTTAATAATATTTCATTATAGTTATCGTTAAAATAGCAATTTCAAAACCCCAGTTTTAATGACTCTATAAAAAATATAAATGTATTTTAAATAAAAAACTGATTAAAAGTTATCAAAACTGCCGGGGGAAATCAACAAAATTCATGAAAATAATATGGTGAAAATACCGTAAACAGAAACAGCTCCATTCCCAATGATAGAAAAGTACCCCCGGAAAAAGGGACACTGAAAAACCTATAAAATGATGTATTTTGGGAAAAAAAGAAAACTTTAAAAGAAAGCAAGTATATTCAATTTTTTAAACCTAAAGTTTTTACAATATTGGAAAAGAAACATTTTTTTTATACTGTGTTCAAATTTTTTAAAATTTCGATTAAAATAAAAAAGCTTTAAAATTAAAAGTATAAAACTTTTGATCCAATACAAAAATTATCTGTGTGTAACGTTTCCTGCTGCAAAGGGAAAAAACGATTTTTTTCCAAAATCGGGATTTGGGAAACGGGGCGACAAGCAATCGTTACGTTATACTCGTTTTTGCTACTCGTTAACTACAGTTGTTCATTTTTAAAAAAAAAAAAAAAAGGTGGAAAAAAAAATTAAAAGTTTTGTTCAATAATTAAAAATTTTTCATTCATCAGAAAATAATATAATTTTTATATCCAAAGAACAAATATAATGTATTAAAAAAAGCTCTAAAATTTTTAACCCTTTTTAAAAAACAAATGAATGGAAAACCCAACCATACTATTCTTGAAGGCAGGGGGCACATTTCGCAAATCGTTCGGGAAATCAATAATTGTGTGAAATTAGGGAATTTATTTTGATATTTTAAAATGCTTTTAACCTTTTTTCTATTAAATACTTCTACCTTTTCTCTATTAAATACTTCTTTTTCTTTGGGCAGGAATATTTTTTTTCTTTTTTACTTTTGGGGTTTTGATTTATTTTTTCGCAAAGGTTAAAATTTAACTTAGCCCCTAACCATTTTAAGCTTTTCCGTGAAAAACCTGAAAAATTAAAAATTAAAATTTTAATTAAATTAACCTTTTAAAAGAAAGGGTATTAAAAAACCCCCCTTGATTAAATCAAAATTTAAAAAAATAGAATTTTAACTTTTTAAATAAATTTTTTTTTTATTTATTTCTTAAGAGATTTATTTCAATATAAAAAAAATTCGTTGCGAAAAAAAAATGTTAAACAAAATAAAATAAAAATCTTTAAAAGAGCTAAATTCCCCAACAAATTTTCGGGAGTGAAAAAAATTACTATGGCCCTTTTTAAAGGTTAAGTTTTTCAAAAATTGAAATGAGCGGGTATACGAGAGCCCTTAATGAAAAAAAGGATGGCTGAAATACGTTACCCTGAGGAAAAAGCCAAAAAAAATAAAAAAGTCAATGAAGCGTTTCCCTGATATAAACTTTTTCCCTTCTTTCCGAACTGTGGGCCCATAAAAACCCTCCCAGAAAATTGAAAGAGTAAAAAAGGAAAAACGATCCCTGTCAAAATTAGGTTCCACTATAAAAAATTTATTTTTTTTCTTTAATACTTTTAAATATTATTAAGATAGTAAAAACCGGACGGGAAACGTTTCGATTTTTTTACTTTTTTAAAAAGCAAAAAAAATAAAGGGTTTAAACAAGAACATTAAAAAAAAATGTATTTCCTTTTTTACTGTAAATTTTTTTAAATTAAAACCCTTTTCCCATAAATTATATAATTTGTAGCCCAATGCATTGAAAAAGGGCATTTTTCCCATTTTTGTTTTTGGTCAAAGTTTTTTTTGTGTAATTAATAAAACCCGGAAAAAAAAATTTGAAAATTAAAATTTAAAAATTTGATTTTGCGGTCATCCCTTTTAAGGGGATTTTGGGGGAAAAAACCTTTTAGAAGTCATGAAAATTTTCCAAAGTTTAAACGTTTTTTTAAATTGCTTAAAATTTAAACCAAATTATACAAAAAAGGGAAATAAAAAAATTTTAAACCTTTAAAGGGGTAAGGCCAAAACAAATTTAAAATGTAATTTATAATGAAGGCCCGCCCTCAAAAAATGTTGTGTTTTAAATTCTTAATTCTGTTTCTTTTTATAAAAAAATTTTAAAGATATTAAAAAGGAAAATTTTTTTTAAAAAGTCAGTCTTTTTTTGGGGTCAAGGAAACTTTAATTTTTTCAATTTGTTTTTGGTAGAAAGTTTGTTTTGTCAAACCCTTTTAAAACAAAATACTTTAAACAAAAAAATTTAGAACTTTAACCCAAAAATTAAAAAATTTTGGCCTTGGGATGCCCAATATCATAAAGGGTCAGTTAAAAACCCTTTTTTAAAAGATTTTGGGATAAAAAAATTTTTTGTCAAAATTTTTAAAAAATTTTAAAATTCCCAATTTAAAATTTTTAATAAAATTCAAAAAAATTTAATTTTTAAACCCTTCGGGGTAAAAGTCATGAATCGAAAAATTTTTAGTTTGATTTACTAAAGGTTTTCCCCAAAAAATTTTTAATAAAAAAAAAAAATAATATAAATAAAAACCTTTCAAAAAACCCCCAGGGGCAAAAAACCGTTAAAAAAAAAAAAAGGGGTTCCCCAATTTAAGCCCTTCAAGGTAAAAGGTAAATTTAGAGAGAAAAAAAAGGCTTTCTGGTTAACAAAAAGGGATTTTCCTAAACTTTTAAATTAAATGTTAAGGTTTGAAGCAATCCTTTTAAAAAAAAAAACAAAGTTATATGGGCCCTTATAGCAAAATAAAGGGGAAAAATTTTTGGACATTTGTTTGAAGGTCAATGCAGTCGGGTTAATAAATTCGTAAGCAGGGGTTGTTGGGGCCCAAAGAATGAAGAGAAAAAAAAAAAAAATTTGCCCAAAGGTAAAATTTGGGCGGAGGGAAACGGTAAGGCAACCCCTTTTTTTTTTTTTATTATTGGAGCTCAAACAATAAATTTTATTAAAGTTTTAAAATTAAGTTTTTACTAAAAAAGGGGCCAAATATTAAAAAGTTCGCGATTTTTTGATAATATATTTTTTTCGTTATTTTATTTTTTGAAATATATTAACATTTGGGTTCCTCTGTTAAAAACTTTCCCATTGATTGTTGAAAAATGTAGGAATACTTTGTTGTTTTTGTTCCTGCAGAACATAAGTGACCCAGGCAAAACATTGTTAAAAGATTAAGTTTTAAAATAAAATCCCTGTTTTGACGTTCAATATTTTTAAAAACAAAAAATGGGGGTAAAATGCTAAAATCCCCAAAAAATTTTTATCGGGGTTTAAATGTGTTTCCAAAAAACAAAAGCAAAACTTAAAAAATGCCCGAACCATAAAATTTTTGGGTCTGAACGTGTTTTGATAATTTTTAAACTAAAAAAAAAATCATTTGTTAAACTAAAAATAAAAATTATATGATAAAAATTTGTTTATGGGTGCAAAAAAATAAAAAAACCCAGTCGCTTTAAATTAAAAAGATGGTATTTTAAATTAAATTGACTATGTTAAAAAAATTATGTAAGGGGTTTAAAAAACAGGTAACGTTCTTTAAAAAACATTTTTATTTTCATTTTAAAAAGTAAACTATTTTTCAAAAAAGTTTGTGAAGTTTTAGTTTTTGCAAAAATTTAAAAATGCATTTCAACTAAATTTGTAATTTAAAAAAAAAAACCTTTACAAAATAAAAACACTTAAATTTAAAGGGAAAAAAATTTTCCCCAATCACCAGTACAATAAACAAAATCTAATGCTTGGTGTTTATTTAATTTTTAAAGTTTTTTCATTTTAAAAACCTGCGTAAATCTAAATAAGATAAAGGGATTTTTAAATTTTTTTTTCAAGTTTTTCTATTAAAGACCCCCTTGGGCAATAAAAAAAATTTTAAATTTAAATGCCCAACTTTAAAATTTTTTCGGACTGTTCTTAAGTGGATGCTTGATTGGGGTTGGTTTGGAATTTTTGTAAAAAATTTAAACTTTTAAAATAGTTCTTGAAAAGGGTTGATTTCCCTTTAAATTTATTTTTAAAACATTTTTACATTCATAAATTTATAAATTCTTTTTAAATAAAATGCATTGATTCCCAAAAAAAGGGTTTTACTTTGAGACAGAAAAGGGGAAGATGATGGGGTCATCCAGTTTTTTTTTCAAAACTTTGACAAAAAAGTGATAAAGTCGTTTTAAAATTAAAATTTCCCAAAATACTGTCTTAATGTTTCATCAAATTACTTTAAAATTTTAATAAAAGGGGAAATAAAAATAATTTTTAGTATCATAGTGTTAAAGTTTTTGTATGACATAAAAAAAAAATTTTTTCCTAAAAAATGTGAAATTCCTTTAAAACCCTCCCTTTCTTGTTTTTTGGAAAAAAAATAACAAATTCAAACGATTTTAAATTTTCGGGAAATTAAATTTGAATCTGGGTTCACGTTTGTGTAAAAACCTTTTTTAAATAAAAATTTCAAACAAGAGTTAAAAATTTTTTTGGTTATCTTTTTGAATTTTTTTAACGATCTTTTTTTGTATACATGAAACGTAAACATGGGAATTAGTATTACTTTAGTAAGAATTTTTTGCCTTTAAAAAAACACCGCTGCTTATAAATGTCATGGGGGGAATGTTTATTTTCGCTAATTTCATGTCTGTTTAAAATTTTATTTTTCTTTTCATTTTGATTGTTTGGGAAATCTTTAAATTTTTTATCGTCATTTTAATTTTTGGGATTGTTTTACATGCGGTTTCGTGATACCGGTCTTTCTTTTCCCTTTGCGCTTGCTGGGCCTGCCCCGGGGTCAAAAACATTATTTTAAAATTTTATGGGCTATTTTCCCTTACTACCGCAAAGAAGGGCCCCGACAGGGTGATGCAAAAAATTAAATGTAGAAAATTTAAAAAAAAAGTCCTAAAAAAAAAAAAAGGGAGAGGCAACAATACAGGGGGTTTATGAAGTAAAGTTCCAAAAAAACTGTCAAAATCTTAAAAAACTTTCAAAAATTTAAAAAAAAAGAACAGACAAATTTACCAAAGAAACCCGAAGAAACAAATTGAAAAAAAAAATAAAAGGGGGGTAAAAATTTTTGAAAGGTAAAAAACAGTCAAAATTTGTTCCCGAGAAATTAGGGAAAAGTTATTATTTATGATAAAAAAGGTTATCATTTTGCCCAATATTTTTCATGAAAAAAATTAAAGTAAGTAAAAATTCTTTTATTTTTTTAAAAGTAAAATTATAACAAAAATTAATATAAAAAAATTTTTTCTAAATAAAAATACTACTTTCATGATCCCCAATTTTTTACATAGAAGCGGTGAGGTAACAAAAGGCGAAACTAAACATGAACTGAAATTTTTTAAAAATTTTCCAGTGATGAAAAATATGATTAAAGGGCTATAAATCAAGTACTATGGGATAATAACAAAGAAATTTCCTGCAAGGGAATAGACATTAATATTCCAGTTATATTTAAACTCATCATGACCGTCTTCTTTAATTTTTGGCAAAAATTTCAAATGCATTGATAAAATTAAAAAAGGTTTGCGGAAATATGTTAGATCATTTTAAATTTTTTCCGGGAAATTTAATCTCCCCCCCCTTTAATCCCCTAAATTTAAAGCAGTATAGTGTAACCTTTAGTTTTCCCGGATGTCCGATTGTTACCCCCTGTAAATAAGAAAAGACAATATTTAATAACTGATTCCATATAAGCCATCCAAAAATATTACCTTTTTTTATCAGGACCTTCGGGTTTATTGCAAACAAAAACCACTTTCTTGGGGGGCGAAAACTTTTTTGATGTTTTAAAATCGAAATTCCCTAAGACGGGGGTTGAATCTTGCAGAATTTTTTTTAAAAAATAAACCCCCCCCCCCCAAAAAAAAAATTTTTTTAATGAAAAAGTAAACTTTTTCCTGCGTCCTACAATTAATAATTCAGTTAAATTTATATTAAAAAAAAGGGGAAAGAACGGACAGTTCATGGCACCTCTTAGTTTGCTTTTTTGGGTAAATTTTTAAAAGTGAAAAAATTTTTAAGCCAACGTTTTAAAACCCCCGTTTATGGCCCGTTTTTTTGACGTAATTTTTGTATACGGATTAATCTTAAATGATGAAAATGCTTTAAAATTGATATTTGAAAATTTTCACCCATCTATAAAAATTTACAGAAAACGTACGAAACCGCTCGGGGAGTTTGGAAATTGGACCGGGTTAGATTTTCCCTAACCCTTTGGGTAAAATGGAACGACATTAGTTGATATGCTTTTGGCTATAAACATTCATTTGATTTTTTACTTTTCCCTGATGTAGCCGCTTAAAATTTTTATGCGTGCATCTAGGATTTTGTGGTGAATTAGCCGTATGCGTGAAGGGGGCATGAAAAACGTATCAAAATTTTTGGGATCATTTTAGATTTAAATGTTTCATTAAAAAAAATAAAACCGATACATGTTAAAGGAAGATAATCATAGTTTTTAAAATTCTTTTCCTGTCCCCCAGTGTCTTTAACAATGGTTTTCCAAACGTTGTCGCGCTTTTTTGAGCCCCGATATGTTTTCAATTGTTACAGAATTAGTCTACTTAAAAGAAAAAAATTTATTATCAATGTTAATTTTGAATCACTTAAGGGGTTATGGGTTTAAAAAAGGGGAGGCCTGTGTACTAATAAAAAAAAATGATGACAGTGTTTACCTGTTTGTAAGCATGCCCAAATTTACCTAATACTGGGAAATATATTAAAAAATATTGAATTTAGTTAAACTTTAAATAAAGTTAGAGGAAAATTTTCCGAAATTAAACCTTTTGGGTTTAAATTTTAAAAAACAAAAACATTTTTATTAAATAATTTGGTCTAAAAAAAAACGAAATGTTCTCCAAAAGTAAAAAAAGTAATGTACACATTGCAGCTCCCTTATTGAAAATAATATATTATTTGTTTATAGTTTATAGGAATTAATGTAAAAAAATAAAACTGATTTTCTACGAAATGTTATATATCTTGTCACTGTGTAAAAGAAGAGCAATATTTGGCAAAAGAACAAAAATTTTCTTAAGTAACATAGGGTTTTATATCAAAAAGTTTTCCCATCCCAATTTTTACCAATTTTGTACACATTTAATAAAAAGGGAAACTTGGGGTTTAAAGGGTTTTTTAAATTTTCCAAAGATTGTCTCTGAGATATGGGAAAGCTTTTAAAAAATATACTGGATTATAACTTAACACTTTTCTCCTAATGGGAGAATGAAAAGCTTTTGTCAATTATGATTTGTATCTTTCAAGCATATTATTGAGCCCGGGTTAATAAACTGTATTTTTTTTTTCATATCAAGGTTTTTTTTATCATTAATTTTTTTTATCAAAAGTGCAGATTCATTTTATATTTAAAATTGTTTGTATATTGCTTTTTTATGTCAAAGCCCTGATAAACAGTTTTCTCGTGCCGAATTGGAACCTAAATTACCATTCTTTCTCTCGAAATAATCCCCCTTTCTTGTAGGTTTTATTAAAATTTTTACTTTAGGCATTTTCTTTTTTTAAAGTATGATTTTTCACAGGCCCCGTAATGGATTTTTTTTTTAAATTTCATAAAAGCTTTTTAATAAATTTCCATCAAAAAACATAATTGATTTTTTTGAAAGAGATAAATTGGGTATTCTGGACAAATTGGTCTTTTCTATTGTCATTTAAAATTTTTACAAATATTTTAGCCTATTATAGCATTGGGCACGAATGGCCATTATGTGTTGCCCGTGCCGAAAAAACCCAAAAAAAAAAGTGTGAAAAGGAGTATGGAGACCCCGGGTATCCTTCATACAAGGCCTCTGTTCTAGGTTAGGGACGCTGCCCGGGAAAAAAGGCATCTGGGTTTTGGGGCCATTTTCCCGTCATAAGGCGCCGGGCGGGGGGGGCCCCCCAAAAGGACTTTTTTCTCCTTCCCCCGTAGGGTCCCAAAAAGGGGAGGCCAAAAGACAGTACTGAGCAGTTGACAAAACAATCAGTACCTTATGGACTTACCCTCCGTGCTAAGCAAATTTGTACCCATTAATCTACTTAAAAAACGATGGGGGAAACAAAAAAATAGTTAGGGAAAAACGAGGCTTTAGACATTGTAAACGGATTTAAAAAGTATTATCAAGAAAAAAATGTGTTTTTTACAATAAAAATGAAAAAAGGGAAAACCCCGACTTCTCCGGAATATTTGAGGCCCCGTAGGGTTTTTGGGGCCCGCCCCCGGGGCCCTCTGGATAAAAAGGGCCATAGAAAAAAAGATCGGAAAAGGGTTTAAAAAGTTATAAAAGGGCTAAAAATGAGCTGACTATAAAATTGATAGACATGTAGTAGGGAAAAAAGGGGTTTTTAAAAAAAGTTATAAAATTTTTGACACGATCTATGGTGCGTCTTGGTATTCGAGGGGCGAAAATTCACCCGACGAAGGGGTGAATTGAGCTGGCTATAAAATATTGTTATCATAGAGCGACATGTATAGCGGGAGAAAAACCGCATAAAATTTTGAAAAGATCATGCCCGGTCGTTGTTTCTATTCGGGCTTTTAACCGCCCCCGACGGGGGTGAATGACAAGCAATCCCTTGGGGGGTTTTAGTACCTTTATCTTAAAAAGGGTCACAGAAGTGAACTTAAGGTCTCTATTGTGGTCGCTTTGTGCCCGGTCTGCTATTTTTAAAAAAATTTTAACCCCGCTACGAGGGCCCTAACCCGTGTAAAAGGAGGAAGGTTGCGTTTAATTGTTAACAGTTGCAGAAAAACTGTACTTATGGGAAAACCAAATGGCCAACAGAAGCTATAGGCAAGGGGTTTTGCCGTAAGTTTTTACCTAGGGTATATCGTCTCTGTAGATTTAATGTCTTGTCTCCGGTCTTTTTTTTTTTTTTTTCCCATCTTTAAAACGAAAAGTTTTTGGGTTTTTCATTTCGTCTTGTAACTGTTTAAAAAAAATTCCAAAGGGTAAGTTACCTTGTATGTTTACAAAAAAGCATTCAAAGAGAGCCGATTTTAAAAAAACTACAATATCAAGTTTGGGTGAATCCCCCCTTTAAAAAGGGTGAGCAATTGGTTTTGAAATTAGGGGTGGGTTCCTGCAAGTTTCAAAGTTGTTTTGGGTGTTTGTCTTTTTTTTAAGGGCGTAGTTTTTCGTGTTTTTAAACCCGTCTTTGGGTTTTTTTAAAAAAAGCGTTTTTTGGTTTATGATATGGGTTTTCCTTTTCTTGAATTTTTTTTCCTTTACTGTTCGTTTTTTTCCCCCAATGGATTCCGAAAGTTGATTTTTAGAAATGGAAGAAGCAGGGCCCCGGTCCCCCGGGTTTTAACTATCCCTTTTGATTTCTTTTTGTCTTTTTTTTTAAATTTTAAAAATATTGGTTTTTGGTACCCACTAGGAGATGTGTCCAATTTCGTTATTTGGGATTTTTTCTTTTCCTTTTTTGTAAGGAAAAAAGAAGGGGGAAAAGTAATTGGGGGAGGGTTTGGGGTCAAAGGGCTGTTAATTAATTATTAACATTTTTTTTAAAACAAAAATTTTTAAATTTGAAATTTTTTTTCTGGATTAAAAAAAAGGGGTTTTTTAAATTTACATTTTAAGAAAGTACCGGGAAATTCCCCATTATGCAATTTTTAGAAAAGAAAATTAAAAATTACTCGTTATGTTTTTCTGGGTACTTTAAAAATGATATAATTATTTTTTTTAAAAAAATTTATTAAAATTTAAAATTTTATGGTTTTTTCTTTTTCCTAACCGGTATTTTTTTATTTTTTTTTTGTTTTTCATTTTAAGGGTTTTTTTTAGGGGTAGTCATGAAAACCAATGGGAAAACCCCCTTTCCCTTTGAAAACTGATATATTATTCAAAGTGCTAAAAAAATTATAGGACGAAATAGGCAAAAAAGAATTAATTTCTCGGGACAGAATGAATTAATGTTTTTAAAATTCCCCCAATTATGGTTTAAAAAAAAATTAAAAAAAATTAATCTACGGGAATTTTGTTCAAAAAAAATTGCAACACACAAATTTTTTTAAACGTGAATTCCTGGGGTGCCCCCTTAGATTATAAAAGGGGAAAAATTTTAAATTCTTTCTTTTGAAGAAACATTTTTTTTTATGAAAAGGGGGGCCTCTTTACAAGGTTGGCAATCGGGATCACCCCGAAATTGTGTATTGAATTTTTGAAAAGGTAAATTTTATTTTGGTAAAAAAAAAAAACACTTAAATAAAAAAATTTTCCCCCTTATAAAGAAACACCCGGTACGGGATTTTTATAAAAAAGGGATTTTTATTTACCAATAAGGGGTTTTAAAAAAATTTTTCCGTCGGACTGGGGCCAGGGAAAAGGTCGTTTTATAAATGGGTGATTTTGTTTTTTTCTCTATATAAAATGTTTTAATTTTTAAAAGGAGACTTTTTCGGCCTACCGTAAATTAAAAATTTAAAACTTATCCCGTTTAAAATTTTACGCAGGTTTTTTGGGAGCTTTGTTTTCACAGAAAAAGCCACAATCAGTCCATGGCATGGCTTTTTATTTTGAATAAATAGAAAATAAAAAGTAGAATTTTGGTTCATTTTTTCAAAACAAACGTAAAAAAAAAGCTGTTATTTTTTCAAAAAAATGGGGAGGCAACTCTGTATTATAGTCTATACTTTAAAGTAATATTTTTTCTCACAATGGGAGAATCTGTTTTTAAGTTATACTTTAACAGTATGTTTTTTCGTAAAAAAGGTGTGATTTAAAATTAAACGAATCTCGCAAACTTACCAGATGCATTAAGCTGAAATAGTATACAGTTTTGACAATTAATAAAAAAAAACAATAAACCTTTTTTTTAAAATCTTATATAAAATCAGTAAGAATAAAAATTTAGATATGTTATACTGAAAAAATATACTTGTATATTTTGTCAAAAAAAGTGAATGATTTAAATTTTTTTTTAAAAAGGGGAGATGTCAAATTTTAGCGAGGGTTTTTCCCGGGTCCCCGCGACAGAGCCCATGCTGCTTTAGTTAGATGAAAGAGTAGATTTTTTCCAACCTTACCCTACCCCGATATTTACAAAATTTTTGCATAAAATTATTTATATTATATTTAGAAAAATCTAAAAATAGAAATGGTAATTTTTGATTTTTTATTTATAGATGTGAGGCTTTAAAACAATAATTTCATAAAAATTAAAAGTTACCCCCTATGGGGATAAAAAATTGATTTATCTTGCATAAGAGTTGATTCTGCCCCGGAAAGCTTCGCTTGGTCCGCGGAAGAACCCAGTGAATTTTAACCTATCTCTTTTTGCTATGTGGGAATTCAAAATTTTCTTACGCACGTGAAAAAGAGCCTCGAATAAAATATTTCTTTAAAAAGGGCCCGGGAAGGAAATAAAAAATTAAAATTATTAAATAAAAAACTTTTTTATCCGGAAAAAAACTTTGAAAGTTTTTTTATTAGATATTACATTTTTTTTCTGTGGGGAAAACTAAATGTATATAAGGGAAAAGGGGGGTATCAAATCCCTTTTATTTGGTTTTTTTACCGGGGGGTTGGGGCCCTCATGTTTACTTGAGGCTTCTTATAGTTTTTTTATTTGAGTTAGATATTGACAGGCCTTTTACGTGGTTTTTGGGGGCCCCCCCGTATGCATTGGGGTATGAATTGTTTAGATTTGATTTCCAACCCCTTTATAGGCCCTTTACCCGGGTTATAGACCCAAAGATGCATTTAAGCTTAGAATTAACTTTTAAAATGATTTAGATTACCAAAAAAAGTGTAAACATAACAAACAAAAAAAAACAAAAAACAAACAAACAAAAAAAAAAACACAACATAAAAAAAATCATAGTTCAAAAATGCCCGATTAAAAAATTGCTTACCCCTTGACAAATTAATAAAAAACAAACAATAGGGGCCCTTTTTACATTTATAAAAAAGTACAAAAAAATATGCTAGTATTTATACTGAAATAAAATTATTATTTTTTAAACCAAGTGAATGACTTTTTTTTTTTAAGGCGAGAAAAAAGGTGAGAAATATATAATGTATGTTAAAAAAGTGAATGACTTAATTTTTTTTAAAGGGGAGAAAAAAAGGGTGAGTATCGAATTAAAGTAGGGTTCTGCACGGATCAACCGAAGCATCCCCCCCCCGACAGAGCCTGCGCTTTAGTCTCAATGAAAAAGTAGATTTATCCCCCTACGCTTCGGGTCACCCCGATATTTCAAACAATTTTTGCATATATAATTTACTATATATTTTACAAAATTATAAATAGAAATGGTCATTCGATTTTTATTTTTAGAAATGAATATCGTCAGATAAATATTACGTTTATTATGGTGATTGTACGTCTTAAAAGGGAAATCAAGATGCATAAGAAAAGGTGCATGGGTAAAGTATACGTGGAAAAATGGCTTTACACCCTCTTTAATGAATAACAACGTTCCCAAAAAAAAGTAATAACCTTTATTCGAGCACTTTTTTGTCAGAAACTTTGGAAAACCCCTCCTTTTTAGATTATGGGTATATTGGTTTTAACTTGACTTTGACATTTTTATTTAACTTAAAAATGTGGAAAAACAAAACTTTTATAAAAAATCTATGCAAAAAGGGAAAAAATCATTTTTTTTTAAATACACACTTAAGCTTAAGTTATTATTTTATTATTATTATTATTATTTAGACCAGTTACATTTTTTAAACATTATTTAAAAAAAATTTTTTTACTTTTTGGAAAGGGGACTCTGTATGTGTAATACAATCACGGTTTTTTTCCGAACGATGTGGAGTGGTAAATTTCCCGGGATCTCTAATAATTATCTAATTCGCCCCAGGCTATCTTTGTAAAACATACCTTTTTTATGATACTTTTATATGTATTTTATTAAAAATTTGTTAAATATGAATTTTTTTTTTTAAAAAGGTTAAATAATTAAGTTTTTTTTTTTAAAGAAAGTGCTGGTATGCGGTATTTAAATAAAAAAAAAAAAAATAAAAAATTAAAATAAACCCACCTTGATAAAATAAAAAATATTGTGACTCTTTGTGCTCGGTATGAAAACGGTTGCTGGGAAAAAATTCAAATGCTTTAAAATTAAAACTTATTAAAAAATAAAAATTAGTGTGCAAAGTACTTATTTGTAAAGTCAAGTGTAGATCACTCTTTTGTAGAGGGTTCATATACCCCAAAAAGGTTTCATCATCTCAAAAATATCTTGTATGTAAAATATGTTTCCCTCAAAGTCATTCCCGGTTTCTTTATGCCAAATTATCTTGAGCATCTTTGAGAACTATTGCTTCGAGTCTACAAATGTCATTTAACTATTCTGTTATGTCAAAGAATTTCTCATCGCTTCTATTTCAAGACACATCTAGTGTGTGACTTCTACTTTCATCAACTCATTTTATCTATCTCTTGAATCACCTGACCCTATATCTAGAAAGTTACCAAACGTATCCGGACTACATATGATGTATCGCTGTCGTTATCGGCTGCTCTATCTACAATTGTATCAGATAAAATTGGATCACTTTGGTCTTTAAATAGAACGTCTTCAAACACATTGCTGTCTGCAACTGTGTAATCTTTCGCTATATCTACAACAGCACTCGTCGGATCGCTTTCGGGTACATCTTCCTGTTCGCCTTTTCTTCTCTTCTCTGCAGCTAACAGACACATATTCATCAAACATTTCAGAGCCTCGTTTTGGTATTACACAAAAACTTCATCCAGATATACATGCATATCTTCTTCAAGTGGAAAACTTGATCCTCTTTCAGTTGATGGCCAAATGTTAGTTGGTTTATAGATACCTGCCTCTTTATCAATTGCAATCTGTAACATTTCCTCCTGATAAGCTTTATCAATGGTTTCAAATAAAGTTGTCTTCTCTGCTTTAAAACGTGTTCATTAAGCTTATACAAATGAATCTTCATATTTGTCCCAGCAATGGTTTGATCATCAAAACCTGGTGTAGTACTTTTAGCAATTTCTTTTTCATGCCTTGGTTCTCGACGTTCGTCACTTTTGATGTCAGATGTGAAAACTGTCCCTATCGTAGATTGAATACTTTTATCAGTGGCACTAATGTCACTTTCGATATTTAAAGATTTGTTTTCTTTCAGAGGTTTAGTGTCTGACATTGTATTTTTAGCATTTTTGGTTTCCATTGGTGACTTATCCAAAAGATGGTCCGACTAGCTTAGCCAGCTGTCTTTCAATGTCTTCCATACTTGGAATGTCTCTTGTAAACTTTTCACCACTTTCATCTACAATCTTCTCAATATCTTCACTTTTCTTGCTTTTAGGTTTTTACCTTTGTTTTTCCTTTGATTACGGGCGTCTGTGAACTTTCGGGTGGCATATTTCACTGAAGTTTTCAACTCTTTGTCATTCTTCACACCAAACTTCTCTATAAATATACCACATCCGTTTCCTATACCAATGTGTAATACAGCTTTGTCGAACGTTGCACTGGTTGGAATGATGACGTCATCATTGTTTGGACTAATGAGGATATCTGTAAGAAAAAAAAAAGAATTTGAAAAAAATAGTAGCGTATTTATAATTTTGGAAACTTTTTTTATTTAACACTGACATTGAAGACGGGTTATAAATGTTTTCCAGAGTTTCTTTTATAAAGTTAATTATAATTTAAAAATACATATTAAGGGCCTCTTATTCTATTTAGTCGATATTTTGAAACAATTTGATTACATTTAGTTACCAAAGTTTTATTAATGGCGGACTTGGTAAAGATGCCAATGTTTCTATTAATATTCCTAGGAAAGAACTTTGGATTGTATAGGAGGGCCAAAGTGTTTTCCTATATAGTTTGATTGCCAAATGCTTTTAACAGCCCGCGTTAATTTTCGTGGGAATTTATATAGAAACAGTTGTTCCCTCCTATACCAACCCACATTCATGACCGATATATTTGAAATTTATTTTCAAAGTGATTAAAGCTAAATATCTGCTGTCTGTAGTATACAAAATTAAATGCTATTAAAATACCTGTATAAAAATACCTTTTGAATGGCACATACATGAAGTCGTTGCTAAACATTAAAACCCCTACTTTGAAATAGCACTGTAAATGTTTTACTCCGTTCCATAATTTTTTCTGTTTACGTTACTATGTTCCCAATATGTGTTAATATACAGAAGACCATTCCCTTTTTTACTTCATTTTTTTCCCCAAGAATTTGGCTTAAAACAAACTTAAAATTTTTTACCATTCATCAATTTTAATTATAAATTTTATTTTTTTAAAATATTTCATTACATACTGTTTAATATTATGCTCTTTAACGTCAGTCCTTATTTTCATAAAAAAAGCTCGTTCATATTTTTGGCGGTTTATATCACATGCATATAGACATTTTTAATCTGTCATTAAATGAATGGAAAGTCGACAGAAAACCTTAATTTTGAAAATGTCTTACTGCTTCAAAATCGTTAAACGTTTCCGCTTCTGAGCAGTCCATATAAGTTTTATTTATAAAACTTCTAAACGAAATGAGAAATTAAACTAACGGAGTGATTTCTTTTTACAACGATAATTCAGATAATAATTGAAAACCTACCTTTAAATGTGCTTTCAGCTACACGTGGGTTATCATTTTGCGAACTTTTCTCCATTTTCCAGGTAATTTTTGCCTCTTAATAACTTTTAATAGCAAATATTTTCGTCTGCACTGTAAGTGTGCGACATTTCAATTGCGGTTACTACGTTCTGTTTGTTACGTCACAATCAATGAATGCGCCGTCCAATCATAATGTAGCATTATGGGACGTCGTGACGGTCTTTCCGCAACAGACGTCATTTTGTGAAACGGTGAATCAATAAACATTATATTTTAACTCGTACTTTGACGAACTTCATTTATGAATCCAGGGTTTACATAACATCAATTTAGGTGACTTAATCTACTCTCACATTGGGTAAAAGATGAATATAATTGTTCAAAGTTGATGCGACAGACTATAGTAAAAATAATAGGAAGTTAAACACTTTTCAAACATCACTGATCAGTTCTTGTTCTAAAGAATTTGGGAAGGGCAACTGGTATTCAGTACCCCAGGAGTTGTCCTTTTAGATGATTATGAATCCCCAAAATATGACTTTAGGAAACAATATCATATATTATCTAAATGATATGATAATATATGTTATAATAATATACCCAAAACAACAGTATAAGATAACAGTATGGTAAACGTAATACAATACTCTTTAAGTAACTTTAAGTGTGAATATTGTCAGTGAAAATTCAGTTAGTTATCAGTGTTTAACCATTGCAGTTCAATGGCAGTTTTTTTACTTTATAATACTACCCAAATTTTCACCCGTAAAAACCCCATTTTACAATTTTTTTTTTTTGGGGAGGTTTGAGGGGATTTTTTATTTAAAATATTTAAAAATGAAGATTTAAAAATGACAAAAAAAAATTTTCAATAACCAAAAACCAAACTGATTTTCAGGGGTAGTTTGAAGGGTTTTGGAAAACCAAATGGTGTTTAAAATTTTGGAAATCATCCCTATATATGGTTTTACACTGGCAGTACAATATGTTGTTGGCTTATTACTCTAATGATCCAAAATTAGGTAGAATAAGTTAATTACATTTGTTAAAGTGTAGTGAAGTTTCGAAAGTCAATTAAATCACAGGCAGTAATATATTTATGTTTGTTCATGTTGAATTTAAAAGATGATTTTAATACTGATTACTTTAAAACTTGTTTATCAGTATGGCACTTGAAAGTAAATGGGACTTTCTTAAATTTCTGTGTAAATTGTTAACAATTTTTTTTATGATTAAGAATGATGTGCAATTTGTGTTAGAATGTTAAACGTGACTGGGGGTAAAGCAAAGGGACAAGCAATTTTCTATGCCACTAACGATAAAATTAATTCATCTATGGAGTTGAATTAATTTTGTTGTTAAATCTTTGTTAAAGCTGATGTTTTAACAAAACGATAAGGGTATTTTTTCTGAACAACTAATTTTTTAACAAAGATATTTAACAAAAAAAACTAACAACACTTTGTTATTTTAACACAAATTTAACGATAACAATGTTTTAACATTATTTTGTAAATTTAACAATGATTTCATTGTTAAATATTTAACAAAAGTTTTGAACAACTGGGCCATTATGTTTTAATCGTACTTTGACTCAAAATAATTTGACACATTACTTTTACACTTGTTTTGGTTGCAGTTTGGGAAAAGATAAAGATAATTTCTATCTGTATAGAAGCATGAGAAAAAGAACATGCTTTTCTATTTTTTATTCATTAAAACAATGTCGGATTATCCTGACAAGAACAACAACAAAAATCTTTTCTCCTCCACATATAATATAAAAAACTAATATATAAACAAATATTTATCGCCATTTAAAAAGAAATTTTACTTGGATGACTGATGAATAAACAGAAACGGACGGATATCAAAAATGTTTTATTGTCGACGGGTCCACTTACGGAAACAGTGTGACGTGACTCATGCGACATTATTTGAATTGAATAGAAACTAACCAAAGAGGGAGAGAGTGGTTGCCCGAACATTTCAGAATCGGTTAGAAGAAAGGAAACAAATATCAAGCGCTCAGGAATTTATTTCGGAAATGAACTGAAGAGAAAATGCAGAGAAACATAACTGAACTCACCAATATTCTTGACATATAAAACAAACGTTTTTATTTACATGGGCGATTCCCAATCGAAGGGGAAGAACCATTTTTTGATATAGTATAACATTATTTTAAATATACGGAGATTTGCAATGGCTCATTATGCCACAGAAATGTTTTGGTTTTTATTTCTCAAAAGCTTTATAATTTTGGTGTACTTAAGGAATAACTTAAAAAGCTACTCAATGATCAAAAATCATGAACCATATTTTTTCATCTGTTGCTGTTAAGCAATAACTTCAGTCAAAGGATATTATTTCACATTTTTAAGTTATTTTAAATAAGAAATAAAACCATTCTAAAAACATAAAAATATAAAATTTTCAATTTTGCCCTTTCAAAAAAAGGAAAATTTTTATTTTGTTTCTTTTTAAAAGGCAAAATGCCCTTTTTTTTAACTTCAAAACCAGAAAACCCCTTTAAAATGCATTTTTTTTATTTCCCGGCCCATTTTTTCCTTTTTTAGGAAAACTTCTTTCTTTTTTTTTAGGGCCCAAATTAACCCGCTTTTTAATGGAATGACACAAACTGGGGGCCAATTTGGGGGGTTAATGAAAAAACCGGGGCCGTATAAAAAACCATTTAGGGGAAAGGGTTTCTTAATTTCCAACTTTTTCCCGAATTTTTTCGTTTTTAAAATGTTTGAATCGGGGCTTTAACCCCGGGGGTTTAGGGGGGGGGGACCGGAAGGTTCACTTACCGGTCCGTCCAGGGAAAGGTTTAAATCAAACTGGGGGCCCTGCAAACATTTTTTCCATTTTTTTTGTGTTGGGGTTTTCTTTGGGGTTTTCTGTTTTTTCTCTATTTTGGGAAAAACCCCCGGAGAACTAACACATTTTGGGGTATATGTCCAGGAAAAATTTAAAAAAAATCAATTTTTATTAGTTTTTTACGTCAAAGGTTTTAAAATATTTTTATTGGGAAAAAAAGGGGTTGTAAAAATTAAATTTAAAAAAGATACTAGAACGTTTAATATAATTTAATTTCATACTTTATTTCTTTCTCATATAATGCATGTCAGAAAGAACAGGAATATTTGAGAATATGGGGTGTCTATTCAGTAATCTTGCCGAATATCTTTTAATCATTATCTATAGTTTGCAAGAATATGTTTAAGATATTCATAGCGGCTCATCATGCTAAATCTCATAACACACAGATGAAAATAAATCCTGTATTTATAGAAAAAACTTGAATTTCTGTTATTATATTACTTTTTTTCCTTTAACCTCATGTGAAATAGGCAAGAATTCTCTTTTAAATTTTTGTTCATTAAAGCTGAATTTAGAAGAAAGTAGTCCCGGTAAGACAACCAGTGAAAATAAACCGGAAAATATGTTTCACACTGTAGTGAAAAATAAATTTTACAGGTGAAAATACGGGGAAAATAAAAATAGGCAATTTTATTTTCATCAATTTCCACCGGGGTATTTCTCAATATTTCATTTATAAGAATGTAATAAATGGATATATTTACGTTTCAAACCAAAAATATACATGTATAGAATTTATACAGAAATTCATGATGGGACTTAAAAAAAGTCATTTTAGCGTGATTTGAGTACATAAGATCATTTTAGTATTTTTATCATTAACTTGCCTTAGTATCCATTTAAACTTTGCAAGGGCTGAAAGGTTGCTATTGACTTCGGATATAAATAATCGGCGAGGTACTCCGAAAATTCGTAAAACATGTGAAGGAAATACACCAAAATGAAAGATATATTTTATACCTAAAACTTTGGTAAACTTTTTTCTGATTGGTCGTTTATTTTTAGGTTGTTGTCGCGCCAATTCGTACTACTAGGCATTCGAGCCTTTGTTGTCTAGCTGTCAAGTTTAAGAAAACCCGCCCACCCAACTCATTATTTATGTTGATTGGCAATTTTTAATTATGCAATTTGAGTTTATTGGTTCGTTTACTTTGTTTTAACCCTTTTTTGTATGTTGTAAAGTATTAGTATTTTTAATTATTTATTTGTAATTGAAATGCGCATATATGTGAATGCTCTCTTTACACAGAGATTGAAGATGTACTTTATTGAGGGAGCGTTGGAGTTAAATTGGGACTTCGGTTTTAAAAAATGTTGATCAAAAGCAAGTTGCCTTCCCTTATTTTTGTTAAATAAGAGTCATCAGTCTGAATAAAGAAATTCACATTATGGATATGTGTTTAAATTTGGCTTTTGTATTGTGTCAGTCTATGCATGAGTGTATTGATTTATTTTTGGATGAATGCCTTTTGTATTTTAGATGCTTTGTTACCTTGCTTTATTCTTAAAGCCTATGAAATTTTTTCTTTTATGGGAAAATTGGGCAAAGATTGGCGGGTTTTTCTTATAATTATTTGGGAATTTTTAAACTTTTAACATTAAAAAATTTTACTTGAATTTAATAAGAAATTAAATTTTGAAATAAAATGGAAACAGCAAAACTACATTTTGGCCACAAGCCACCAAAATTTATAAAAATAATTTCCTAAATTTTTTAAAATATGGGAAAACGGGGGAAAAGAAATAGAAAAAAGAAATTTATATTAATTTTTTGGGGCCGGGCCCAAATGGGCAAAAATGCTTTAAACAAAACTGTTTAATAAAAAAACCCCAATTAAAAAAAAAAAGGGGCCCCAAATAATAAATTTTTGGGCTTAATCCCCCCTCCAAAAATAAAAAAATTTCGAAAAGGGGAATTCATAATTTTTTATTTTATTTTTTTTTTTTTTTTTTTTTTTTTTTATAACCAAAGGAAAATGTCTAAATTGAAATTATTTGTGGTTTTTTATTATTAAAGAGAGGTACATGTAAAAGAAATTTATAAAAAAACCATGATATAAGTTCCTTGATTTAATAGAGTATTAAATCGATTCAAATTAAAAAAAATATAAGAAAAAAATGTTAATGATATCAAATTCAGATAATGATATTTATATACTAAATAAGACTTGTTAAAGTTAAAGCCAGGTATGCATTCTGAACAGGCTCTAATTGTACTGTTTGCTGAGCGACAGCAAATTTTTATCTGTTATCCCTTAAATTGAAAACTGACAGTTCGAAAACTGGTCAAAAGTAAACTGGTAGGATAAAATACCCCGTAGCCTTGTTCGATAATACTGAAAGTGTATTATATGGCGACTGATTTGAACCATGTTGTATTTTCGATCCGCGGGGAGCCGGGCGAAAACACAAAGACACGAAAAAAAATCACCATTATTATCGTCTTTTCGCCTTGATCCTTGCGGAGCGAAAAAACGACAAAGTCGTCACATTTGCCGTATTTTTGTTTTTTTCGCCTGGCGTTCAACGGAGCGAAAATACGACATGGCACAAACAGTCACCACTATATTATGTTATAAAATACGCCCGCAACCTTGGTCGATGATGCTGAAATATATTCAATGGACTGGAGAAAGACGCCGGCATTGAGTGACGTCAGACGTGTCAATGGGTGTCACTAAAGGTACCGCAAACAAATACCATTGCTATTTTTATAGTATTATTCTCAACCGCTATTAATCAAGTTGGCGCCTCTAAAGAAACTTAATTAGTCATTACCTTGATTGAATCAAAAGTGCCTGTAGATCTATAAAGCCAGACCACACCAGTGCTGGCTGATCAAGACCTATACAGCTACTGATGGCTGATATATATTTGGCATTTTCATCTTGATATTCCTAAATTAATAATAGATAGATCTTAATATGGAAGCTTGTGTCAAGTTCATAATAAGAAATTCAGTAGGTTCACACGTTTTCATGTTTTGTGGCTATATATAAAGGAAGAGACCCCCCCCCCCCAATTGTGTGTTTGTGGGGGGGGGGACTGTTAACGTCTGCTGTTTGAACAATATATTCGGATACTAGTAAAGATAAATTTTAAGTCAAAACCGCCATTGCACGTAGGATCCCTTTGTATCAATTATTTACATCCAAAAACTATATATCTATACATAATTAAAAAATGATTTTGTACCAATTTAGAATAGATTCGTATACCATTTAGAACAAAGTTGAACCATATTTAATCTAATCTTTATTATCCTATTTAAAGAATGTTGAAAATGAAAAGAATTTATATCCAAAGTCTTTCTTCTGGCCAGAATGCTCGGTTGATGCTGGTATCTGAAATATAAATAAATAAATAAAACGAATGAATAAAATGAAATGAAATGAAGTGAAGTGAATGAATGAATGAATGAATGAATGAATGAACCTAGCTCTTGATAACAATAAAACTAGTATTCATGACACTTTGTGCTCGTGTATCAAATCGGTTGCTGGAAAATCGGTCAAATGCATTTTAAGTTATACTTATATTAGTGCGCAAATTACTTACGTTTTGTAAGTCAAAGTGTAGATCACTCTTTATGTAGAGGCTCATGATACCGAACAGGTTATCATCATTATCACAATATCGTTGTATGTTATCATCAATGTCATTCCTGGCTGTTGTTATGTTCCAGCTTCATTTCTTGATCATTTTGGAGAGCTATTGCTTCGATGTTTACAACTATCGTCCTATCTGAATTCTGTTATGTCACGGTTTCATCATTTGTTTCTATAACAAAAACATCATCTAGTGTGTGACTGGTCTGCTATTTCATCAACTGCATCTATATCTACACTCATTGAATCACCTGACTCTATATCTAGAAAGTCACCAAGCGTATCCGGGTCTACATACAATGTATCACTGTCGTTTTCGGCTGCTCTATCTACAATTGTATCAGTTAAAATTGGATCACAGATTTGGTCTTTAAATAGAACGTCTTCAAAACACATTGCTATCTGCAACTGTGAAATCTTTCGCTATATTTACGGCAGCACTCGTCGGACCGCTTTCGGGTACATCTTCCTGTTCGCCTTTTCTTTCTCTCTCTGCAGTAACTGATACATTTTCATCAAACATTTCAGAGTCTCGTTTTGATAATTACAAAACTTCATCTCAGATATACATACATATCTTCTTCAAGTGGAAACCTTGGTATCCTATTTTTCAGTCGATGGCCAATTTGTGGAGTGTTTTTGTTGGTTTCTGATAGATACCTGTATCTTTATCAAATTGCATATCTGTCAACATTTCCTCTTGGTAAGCTTTATCAATGGTTTCAAATGAAGTTGTCTGTCTATATATCTGCTTTAAAACGTGTTTTTCATTAAGCTATACAAATGAATCTTCATATTGTCACAGCACGATGCGTTTGCACTCTTCACTCAGAACCTGAGTGGTAGTAGTTTTCAGAACACTTTGAGTTTCTTTCTTCACCGTCTGGTATCTCGATGTTATGTCACTACTCATAAGAGTGTCAAAGTTATGATAGAGAGAGAGTGGGTCCCTATCGTAGATTGAATACTTTTATCAGTGAGCACTAAATGTCACTCTTCGATATTTAAAGATTTGTTTTCTTTCAGAGGTTGTAGATGTTCTGACAATTCGAGCGTATTTTCAAGCATTTTCGTGTTTCCATATATTGTGTGTATTAACACAAAGATGGCTGACTAGCTTAGCCAGCTGTCTATCATAGTCTTGCCATACTTGGAATGTCTCTTGTAAACTTTTCACCACTTTCATCTACAATCTTCTCAATATCTTCACTTCTACTTGCTGTTAGGTTTTTACCTTTGTTTTTCCTTTGATTACGGGCGTCTGTGAACTTTCGGATGGCATAGTTCACCGAAGTTTTCAACTCTTTGTTCATTCTTCACACCAAAACTTTCTCTATAAATATACTATACCACATCCATTTCTATACCATATGTAATACACAGCTTCTTGGAACGAACGTCGCACTCATTGGAATGATGACGGTCATCATTGTTTGGACTAATGAGGATATCTGTAAGAAAAAAAAAATATAAAAAATACAGAAATTTAAGAAATTAATATTGTAATGTCAAACATAGATGTGTCGTATTTTAAAATTTCGGAAACTTCTTTTATGCGGGGTTTCCTATATACAAGTATATAGCAGGAATGAACGGAGGACAAACTTGTCTATAAATACATTGCAATGAACGCGACTGTATAAAGTGCCAATAGTTTCTGTATATACCCATGGATGAACACGGACTGTATAGGATTGCCAATGTTTCTATTTATACCGCACAGAATGAAACGTGGAGTTTATAGAGAGCAAGATCTTTCTATATATACTCTTTAAGAATATGGAATGTAGATGATTGCCAATGTTTCTCAAAAAATCAAATGAACGCGGGCTGTATTAGAGTGCCAATGTTTCTATATATTTCAAAGGAATAAGAACGAAACACGGCCCGTAGACAGAGTGCCAATGTTTCTACCATATGTTCAAGGAATAAGAACGAACACGGCCTGTAGAAGAGTGCCAATGTTTCTATATATATATTTTAAGGAATAAGAACAAACACGGCCGGTTTAAGAGTGCCAATGTTTCTGTAAATACCAAGGAATACATTTGTACAACGATTATGGTGTATCTCTTGAAAAAATAAGCAATGGAAATTTATTGATTGATATTTATCAAATTATTCATTTTATTTTCCTTTGAATAATAAGTCCGGTATGTTAAGTTGAACCAAGCATTTGGCTAGTTCTTCAGTGCATGCTCTCTATTTTAAATCTTTATTAGAAAATGATGATTTCTTGCGTAGTCAGCATAGATCAACTGGGCACACTTAAAAACACGAAAAAGTGCAAAAGATGTTGAATAAATATGTTAAAAAATCGATTGAAAAAAACTTATTTTTGTGCTATTCTTAGCCCGATTTATATTAAGTGAAAGGCTTTTCAATTTAGGGTCATTTTTTAACAATTTAATTAATTATTTTAGAAAAACTGAGAAAGAGAATGATCTAAATTTTGCACACAAGTAAACTGTCTAGACCTATATTAAATGAAACATTTATATCGAAAAGTTATTTCCCTTATGGCTTCCCGTCATGTCAAAAAAACTTCAGTGGAGTCCCTTTAAAGTGTAAACTCCCTCCTTAAAATAGCAACACGTGCCATTTTGTTCTATTTAAGTACAGTGTTCATGTACAGATCTTTTCTATGTTACAACTCTTTCAAAAATCGACCATTAGCAACAAACTAATTTTACCTTTAATAAATTTTATAATAAATTTTATTTTTAAAATATTTCATTAAATAATGTATTGCTTTACACATTTTTGTCCCCTTATCTCAGTCCTAAATTTTATAAAAACTCTTTCATAATTTTAATGATTAGATCTATATTATATAGCAAATTTTCATTAATTTTGTCATTTATAGGCACTCTATGCCTCAGAAATCCAAATTTATAAATTCTTTAGAAATGTCAAACATGTGTTTAATAATGATTTAATAATTGATTTAGATCATGTTAGATGATAAACACTTGAAGAAAGTAGCACTGATCATGCGTAAAGGTAGCAAAATGTAAACAAAGTAATATTTTGACTTCCATAAAAAATAATGATTAAAATTATGTCAATTGCAAACAGAGCAACATAGCAAGAAAAGTGCATCCATGCGTATAATGGCATTTTATTAAATATTTGGAAACTGAAACAAGATTTCATAAAAAAAGCTTTTCAAGAAATAAAAATGATAGCATTTCTTAGGCATAATAGGTCTTTAATGTCTGGAAAGTCGTCAAGAAATTCTGATGTTTATCTTCATATTTATTTTACTGCTAAAAATCACGCTTAGCAGACGATCACGCTAAGCAGGCGATCCACTTAGCATATAAATTAAATTAAAAAAAAACTTTTATCGAAAAGAGAAACAAAGTGCGAAAGTAAACAAACATTTTGATTTCTTTTTGCAATACTTATTATTTAAGATAATTCTGATATATAGAAACTCTACCTTTGAACGCGCTTTTAGCTACACGTCGGTTATCATTTTGCGATCTTTCCTCCATGTTCCAGGTAATTTGTCTCTTATTAACTTTTAACATTTGATATTTTCGTCAGCACTGTAAGTGTGCTACATTTCAATTGCGGTTACTAAGTTCTGTTTGTTACGTCACAATCGATGTATGCGCCGTCCAATCATATTTGTAGCGACATGTGACGTTATGACGTCTTTCCGCAACAGACGTCATTTTGTCAATTATATTTTAACTCGTACTTGACGCAGAACAGAACGAACTTTCATTTATGCATACTCATATCATACAGTCATACAAGAACACATAACGGAGATATAACAGTCATACAAATAGACGCGATAGCGTCTTTCCACACAGTAACAGATTTCTTTATTATATTTTAATTTATTTATTGTTTGGTGCTTTACGTCGCACCAAGACAGTATAGGTCATATAGAGACTTTCAAGCTTTACTGGTTGAAGAAGACCTAAGTGTTCTTCCGTGCGTTATTTCAGGTCGAACTGACAGGTGAGTAGACCACCGATGTTCCGTTAGGTAAACGGATAGCTTCGAACTCACAGCGGTGAGGGGACGAGTGCTTTGAAGTGAACGACCTTAACCCACTCGGCCCACCGGCTAGTTGCAATGCTTATGCTTATTCAGATGATGCTAGGTTTCCGGCAGGTAACCGGGGTGTCGACAACTGAAAAACGGCATGATTTTGTATAACAGTGATAACAATGAGCTATCTAGAGCGCCAGCCCAAAATATAAATAATATACTTTTTACTTTTATAACTATAAATTTACTTAACCTTAAGTGGACTTGTACATACGGAAGAGCATTAGTGCCAGGTGTATGTTTTTTACTAACTCGAAATTTCGAGTTACTAACTCGAAATTTCGAGTTACTAACTCGAAATTTCGAGTTACTAACTCGAAATTTCGACTTACTTATCTCGAAATTTCGAGTTACTAACTCGAAATTTCGACTTACTTACTCGAAATTTCGACTTAGTAACTCGAAATTTCGACTTACTAACTCGAAGTTTCGACTTACTAACTCGAAATTTCGAGTTACTAACACGAAATTTCGACTTAGTAACTCGAAATTTCGACTTACTAACTCGAAATTTCGAGTTACTTATCTCGAAATTTCGACTTAGTTACTCGAAATTTCGAGTTATTAACATTACAAGAATGGCCAAAGTTATTAGTTAGATGGTATAAGATATAGTAGGCAGTGCCTTTGAACGATGGAGATGGAGAAACGGGTGCCTGGACAAAAACTATTGAAATTTAACTTAAACTTAGTAATGGCATGTACACACCCGACCTAAAAAATACAAGGCTTCCTTTAATTTGTACGTTCAGGCGTTCTTCAGACGTTGTATTGTATCTCATCTGTTCGAACATATCTTTTCACTAATCATATTCTTCTCATCCCTGTAAAAAAAACCGATCCTATACTTCACGTGTGGGACATCTGAGGAAAGTATCGCGCGGCGTGGCCAAAAATAGGGCGTGCTGAGGCCTTTGTCAAAATTGTTGGACTGACTATATTTCTTGTAAAATCGGATGCTTTTAAATTTAAATTATTCCCAACATATATATAACAACAAGTATCACTTTTATCAACTTTTATCAACACAATATCAAAGTATTAGTAAATAATGAATAATGTTACAAAAACATTATTAGTATAAAGAAACGTGACAGACTAACTGGCGTATACACGCCAATTAAAACTTATTTAAACACATGATATTGCACAGTTTACAATAGGGTGGGTTTGGACTTGTTGTTTCTCCACATGATGGTTGTATGTGTGCTTAAGAAAAAGAAACACCCGGTTAACACAGAAATGTGGAAAGTGTGATTTTACAAAGCCCCCACCCCCCCCCCCCCACAAAAAAGCGAAGGATATGTTCAGTATGTGTGGACAATTTGACCCTATAAAATTGTTCTGTTAAATAAATGTTAAAAGTGCTCAGTCAATGTGCAACAGCTACACACGAAAGAAAGTATCTTGAATTCAATCCTTGCTTTCACCGGCAACCAATGAAAGTCGTGCAATGTAAGTCGTAATTTCGAGTTAATAAGTCGAAATTTCGAGTTAGTAAGTCGAAATTTCGAGTTAGTAACTCGAAATTTCGAGATAAGTAACTCGAAATTTCGAGTTAGTAACTCGAAATTTCGAGTTAGTAGTCGAAATTTCGAGTTAGTAAGTCGAAATTTCGAGTTAGTAAGTGACTCGAAATTTCGAGTAAATAACTCGAAATTTCGAGTTACTAACTCGAAATTTCGAGTTAATAAAAAACATACACCTGGCACTAATGCTCTTCCGTATGTACACGATATAATGAATACAAACTTACTTCAAAATCCCAACATTTACATACATGTACTACATGTACATTGTATTCTTTAAATGGTTGTTTTTTTTTTGTTGTTGTTTTTTTAGGGGGGGGGGGCGGGTTACCGTATGTTAGACCGAAATATTACCCGATCTGTGTAGCCATTCGCAAAGGGCTGAAAGGTTGTTATGTTTATGAATAATCGGCGAGGTATATTCCGAAAAATCGTAAAACATATGAATGTTTCGTGAAGTTTAGCCAGACAGCCGGAACAGCCGGAGCAGCCGGAACAAATTTTTCGATAAGTCCGGCTGTTCTGGCTACTGCGGCTAGCCGGAATCCGGTTCTGGCAGAAATGAAAA
>NW_026863793.1:0-47758 GCF_026571515.1 Ruditapes philippinarum | reverse complement strand
TTTTTCCATTCTTTCCAATGTTTGCAAAATCCCATAAGAACATGACTTACAGAAAAATGCTTTAGTATGTTTTTAAGTATCTATGAAGACCTGGAATTGGCTTGACACTGTTTAAGGCCTTTTTAACTTTTAAAAAACTTAAGTGATTATTATACCAAAGTAACATGACAATCTGAAACCAAATTGTGGTTCGAATTGCTTTCTAAACCAATATTCCCCTATGTCAGTGATAAACTGTGAGTGATACAGATTTTATTTCACTAATAGATTTCATTGAATAAAATTTAACACCAGACTTAATGCTTTCAATTATTCCCCTTAGATAACTTTTGGAACTTTGGTTGAGCTGATCCTACCACTATGTAAGTGACAATGACAGACTTTTAAATGTCTGCATTTATAAATGTGAAAACAATGTAATTGACATTTTACAAAAAGATGGATATTATAAAAAAAATAGTTCTTTAGAACCAAAACCACATTAATTGAGGTATAAATAGTTGAAAAAATAATCAAGAATAACTGCACTTACACACTTTTCACATTTAATTTTTTAAACATTTTTAAAAGTGTTTTTAGCGTGAAAATGTTCTAAGTGACGTTTATTATAATATTTTTTTCTGTGATGAGTGAATCTGAAGATCAAAACAAAGATGTAGGGAAAAAAGTTGATTTGCACATATAATTGTAGTATTTAGTTAAAATATACAGTAATAATCAATTTAAACAGTTATTTCCTTCTCCTGCAAAATGTTTGAAAATGCACTTACACTAGTTTCGCTTTCAGCCCTCGATGTATGGAATGAGCTACAGGTCCGTATTTCAGCCCGTCAGGTCCAGCGAAGGAGCACCCAGGAGCTTAGTGCCGCCCTTGTCGACGAGTGGAATACCATTCCACAAGCCGCCCTAAGAAACCTGATAGGGAGTATGCAACGATGGTGCCAAACTGTCATTGATAACACTGGGTCACATACCCGCTATTAAATCAAAATCAGTTATTTGCAAAGATTTTTAGGGGCAAAAATGAGATTTTTAACAAATTCCATCATATCCGTCTAAAACACAATTTCATTACAATAAAAACCAATCAACATAAAATAGAGAAAAACAGAATCCCTAAAGAAGGTGCAACACAACACAATTGAAAATGTTGCTGGCTCGGTTTGATTGAGCCTGCGACAAAGAAATAGAGGAAAACAGAATCCTTTAAGAAAGCCCAAAACGGCAAAATTGTAAAATGATGCAGGCTCGGTTTGATGGACGGTACTGGAAAGTGCAAGTTACCGTCCACGCCCCCTAGCACCAGCTTAAGCAGAATTCAACATTTAACACGAAAAAACACATTACGAAAGGTAACAAATTCCTAAATGATGTTTATAAATCACTATGTCATATATAAGAACACAAAAATGGTGAAATTTTTAATGTAGAAACATCCGCAAATGTGTTCATACGGCGGTAATCATGAAACCTTCAATGTGACACAGAAGTGTTATTCCATGGTGAGCGCCGTATGGTCCCCTAATAAAAGATTGTGTGTGCCCTTAACGAGAATACAATTGGCGGAACTAAATAAAATGGAATTTTGACAGGGGATCTGAGGCTACGAAGCCTGCATATCACAGACACTCCGTATAGGTTGGAATACTGGAACAATTCAAGTTGAAAAAAGCCAAATAGAAGAAACTAAAAATACCATATAAAGTGTTTACGCAACAATAATGTCGTGCTGAACGATCTTCAAGGATCTGAAATATAACATACATATAAGTCTATGCATGCATGTATGTTTAAAGCATGAATTTATAATTCAATGCAAATTTCGTGAATCTCGTGCTGAATACACTATAATGTTTTAATAGAGTTTATATAACAAAAATTACGTGCTGAAAATGCCCCACTTCACTGTATGAAGCGGTGGTATTTATATCACGAAAATTGCGTGCTGAGTTATCTATATCATTTGCATCGTTGGTAAGCAAATATTTGGTACGCTGAAAATAGTAAAGAAAACAACTCACTTATTTCAAATAATTCGTGATTGATTTGTATTACTGTTTTATAACAGTATATGCTTATTGTGAAGCTTTGATTATTTCTTTTTATCTTATATTTTTGCCTTAGTTGCAGCCTTTCTTTCTATTTTTTGTATAGAATTATACTCTGTATTGTTTTTTATTTCACTTGTTTCAGACATGATTCTATTCTCTTTAGTTTCTAACGGATATAGTGAGTTTAACAGTCTGCCTAATAAACCGACCAGACAACAATCCGATTTTTTCAGTTTCTCTACTTGTAATATAATTTGTAAGCGAACAGCATAGATCCTGATCAGACTTCGCGGATGCGCAGGCTGATCTGGATCTATGCTTGTCCCAAACGCACTATTTAGGTTTTGGCGCGGCTCAAATGGTGTTGTTGCTGATTGTAATCTACCACATTTTAGTCTTGACTGAGTTCTTTCCCTTAGACTTAAAAGGTAGTCATAACGACATAATTTCCAAAATGAATCAAGAAGTCTATGACCGACCTTTTCTCCACAACCTTAAAATATCAGCTTCAGAGCTTTTGAAAGGAAAATACTCAGAATCATTTTCGTCATTTTTTTCAGTTCAGGATATTTCCTATTCAATGACAAGAAATGTCCAGGTGTAATTGTTATACAAGAGTCTATATCTTCCTCTACATAAACGAGAGGCCGTGAATTAATAACAGACTCTGTTTCTTTTAACAATGTTTTAGGTTTTACACGTGTAAGGAATGTTCGACCAATTGTTGTACGAATTATTCGCTTAGCAAGTCCGACAAATCTTTCATAATAGCCTCCCATCAAGGGGATAGTTCGACAATAAATTTCCATTTTATTTTAGCATTGAATGCATAGTTTTGAACGTCTTCAGAGATCAAAAAAGTTTTCATATCATTCTCTAAGGTTTTGTTTGCCGCTTTGAAATGGAATGCATTATCGCTTATCACCATTTCCGGCTTTCCTCTTTGAGCAATAATACTTCTAAATGCCAATAGAAATTCTTCAGTTGTCATATCTTCAACCATTTATAAATGAACGGCTCTAGTCATTAAACAAGTGAATAAACATATCCAAACCTTCCTAGGGTCCTTTTCAGTTTTTATGAACAATGGACCAAGGTAATCAAGACCAGTTCTTTAGAATGGTGTTGATTCCGATACTCTTAATTTTGGTAAAAGTGGCATATTGGGCATTTTATATGGCCCTCCCTGATCACGTCGACACGTGTAACATCTTTTAAGAACTGACGTTGCAAATTATCCTTTCTATGTGTCTTCAATGCATTTAACTTCAAACAACTTGCCCTCTCACTGCTGTAGGTTCGAATCCCGAAAGGGGCTTTGAATTCTTTCATGTGAGGAAGCTATCCAGCTAGCTTACTGAACGTCAGTGGTTCTACTCAGGTTCCCGTTCGTGCCTGAAATAACGGAAGGATTACCAATTAGGTCCATGCCACCACATATTATTCTACTACTTGAACATCTTGATGCTATATCAGCTGGGTTCTCGTAAGTTGGAACGTATCCAATAATGACATCTTCATACTTATCAATTTCATGTACTCTATTCTTTATGAAAACTGGCTGATCTTTCTTTGAATTTATTCACTGGAAAACACATTGTGAATCGGTCCACAAGAAACTTTTATTGATGTTCAATCTAAGATGATCATTCACAAAGCGTAAAGAACGAATTCTAATAAGAACAGCCATGATTTCTAATTTTGGTATAGTGAGTGGTTTCACTGGAGCGAGTCTTGCCTTTGAAAAGATAAGCTCGGTTTTGATTTTAGAGCTGGATTTTTTATGAAGATAGATTGAACATGAGTATGCCTTTGCAGAAGCATCACAGAAACATGCACGTGTATTTTCAATATGTTCTTCATTTTTGATCAAACGTTACACAATGTTGTAACATAAAATGACTTATTTCTACCAAGTCATCCCTTATTGAATTCCATTCAGATTTTCTTTGTTATCTATCTCGTCATCCCAACCTAATCTTTTACTCCATAATTTCTGGATAAAGATGTTTTTCCTATAACACAATATGAGAATATAGACCAAGCGGATCAAAAACTGTAAAAATTTTAAGTACTTTGGGTTTTGTTTCTATTTGTTTTGTATTTCCAGTAACAGTAATTTGTTTGATTGAGATAGTGTCTGTTTCAGTATTCCATTTATGTCCAAGCACCTTAATTATACCAGGATCAGCTCTTTCTTTTGGTTGTATAAATGTTTTTACTGGTTCATCATTTGTTATCCATTCTCTCAGATTCATAGAGATATGTCATCAAATAGTGATTTTGCATCTTTATAAAGCTGCATAGCTTCTGATTTCGAGTTTGTTCCTGTAATAAAATTGTCGACATAAACGTCGTTTATCAGTTTCTGTGCTGTTGCTGTTTCAATACCGTTTGATTCAAGATGACTTTTTATTGTAGCACCAAGCAAAAACGGTATTGATATGACTCCAAACGGAACTATACAGAATCTATACTGTATTATGCTCCCTTTTTCAAAAATGGGTTTATCTAAAGCCTTAACCCACAAAAAGCGTGTTACATCCCTATCATAAGACTGAAGGCCTATTTGTAAAAACGCTATCTCTTCTTTATGTCAGCGACAATAGCTATCTTATGAAGTCGAAACCTCATAAGCATTCCACAGTGGTTGTGTAACATAACAGGTCCTCTATACAAGTTTTCATTAAAACGTTTGTCACTTTGTATTGTTTTGGCAGACGCATCATACACAATGCATAATTTTGTTGTTGATTTAGTAGGTGTTATAAGTGCATTATGGGGAATATAATGGACGAGACTATATTCTCTAGCTTATCTACTTTTTCAATTATTCCTTTTTGTTTTTGGTCTTCAGTCATATTATAATACAGTTTCATCATTTCTGGTTTTCTTTGCAATTTGGATAGAACAGATTTAAGTCTACCATATGCTAATTCACGATTTATTGGACGAATTGCCTCTTTCATCTCTCCATGGCCATGCTTTTTGGTATCGAACATCATTAAACGTTAAAGTGTCTTTAAAATGTCTCGTAGCAATTTCATCATTTGAAATATCAGGATTGTCAGTGATACCAATCGACTCGATATTCCAGACATCCTCTAAATTTGGTTTAAGAGGTATTGAACTATCAACACTTACGTGAACGTATTTGTATTTGCTGTGAAATTTCCTTGAGTAAATATCAACATATTGACTTCTTTACTTTCTTCATCTTGATATTTCTTTGTACGTCAACTTAATATCCAACCACTAAGTAGTAGTCCAACCACTAAGTAGTAGATATTTCCTATTGGCATTTCGATTTCACATGATTCATTTTCATTTGCAATTGTGTCAGCAAGATCAACAGTTTTCAGAATATGATGTGCTTTTTCCGAAAGCTTTGAATTGTGCCACTGATAACAGGCACTATGTTCACAGTTGATCACCCTTCAACATAAGATTTAAGGAGGATACCCTTGTTGATATATGTTTTGATTTATTAGTACCAAAGCTCATAACATTTATCTCTTCTGTACCTTTTGATTTCAAATTTAGTCGTTTTGCCAATGCTTCAGATACATATGAACGCTATGAATCAAGAAGAATTCATATTTCTTTTTTCTTCTTCTTCTTTTTTTTTGTGATTATTTACAGCTGTTGTCACTGTTCGCACAAGTATCAGCTTATCAGATGAAACCATTCCAATTTCTTGTGAAATATCTACTTCTTGTGACGTTTCAGTAGCGTGATTATTATTGCATTGCTCTTTTACCACTTCTCTTGATTAATGTGTACTTGTTTTTGAAGCTTATTTGAAATTTAGTTAGACACAAGCTTCTGTGATGACTATTTCTGTCACCACGATTTGCACAAATTTCCTCGTTTACATTCGATTGATTTATGTCCGAATTTGAGGCAAATGAAACAACTATTTTTCAGCATTCTTTTCTTTCTTCAATAGATCGGCATTTAGGGCATTCATCACTCCAGAGCCCTTTTTGGAATATCTACATAATGTAGAATAATATTTACGAACAGTCCACAGAACACTTTTTATTTCCATTGTTAGCCATAATTAAGAGCTTCACCGGAAGTTATTTTACTGTTCTCGCAATTGAAATCTCTTCTATGTGTAGGTCTTTTCGGACCGAAACTAGTAGAATGTTCCTAGGAACAAAACTATTACAGGGTCCTTTAGGGCTAAAACTTGATATTTTATCGCATGCGGGTAACTTTGAACGTTATCACGAACATTTCTTTGTAAACTGTATGGTTTTGACTTATTTTCTACACTACAAGTTTTCTTTTCTGTTCTCTCACAGACGACGAAATAATTATTTAATTTATCACGTAATGTTGCTAAAGTCCATTCTTTCTTAGATCCGTTAGACATCTCAAGATGTGACAGCATGTTTCTGGTAGTTTTGCTCTTATCATAGCAATAAACAAATCTTGATTGACATCTTGTCTTAATGCCTCTAAACTACGAAGATGTTTCCGATTTGATCAACAAAACATCTAAGACTTTGAATATTTATAATGTTATTAGAGTGCAAATCTATGACTTCATGTGCATTTCCATATCTTTTCTGTAATAATTTGATAGCAACAGTTGTCACCAGAAAGGTCCAAACCAGATATTGCATTTTTAGTTTCTCCATATAGTTTGCTTCGTAGATAATTGAACTTTTGAATATCGTAAATGTCTTTGTTACTGTGAACTGGTGTATTAAATGTATCGCAAAACTAACACCACTACAAGTTATCGCAATTAAATGAACACGTGCCTTACTTTGGAAATTTAACATTCATTGTTTTTTCTGGTTATAATTGTAAAATCTGAAAAAAAGAGATGGAGCAATGAAGACAACTATATTATTGAAAATTGCAAGTGTATGGAACATATCTTACGTGCGCTAACATCGGCATAAGAGGTATTTTATATTTAACACGAACGTGCGGTAATCAATTAAACCGAACCTGCAAATTTTCCATTTTCTCGTTTTGTGCGTTTCTATAGGGATTCCGTTTTCTCTATTTTAAAATTGAAAAGAATACAGTTTGTAAGAATTGAGAACATCTCCAGATAGTTTAGTTAGGTAGTTATGATGTTACATTAGATAAATGGACATATTGTTTCATATCTTATGTATAACTTCAATCTTTTATACATGTAATATCCTGCAAAAAATAAGCAGAATAAAATGTAAATCTTCCGCATCATGCATCATTTAGTGTTTCTTCGGAAACGTATCTAACAATAAAGGACATTTCTTCCCGTTTCACAAATTTTCATATAACCTCGAACAAAGTTAGTAAATAGTTCACGATATATCGTTGAAATTCCTTACTTCTATTTATTTTGCCATTAGGATAGAAATAATACAGTATAATAATAAAAAAAACAAATTGAGGTAAGTTCATACATTGATAATATATGTAGGATTGAAAATGACTCTGAAACTTTGTCTTATACCATAGACACAAATTAGAAAAAAGCAAATGTTGACTATTTTAATATTGATGTTATATAAAAATGCTGTTGTGAAATATTGCTGTTTTAAGTTTTACTTTTGTATCATTTTACTCGCATATTACAACAATTGCCAGGAATATGCTTTATCAGTTTAAAAAATTATAGTTCGTTATTGACTCAATAACACCAAGTATGTAATTTAATTTTGTCTATTAAACATTTTTGATCGCCCGTGTATTTCTTAATTGAAAATTAAATAAAAATCAAGACAGCAATTATAATCTGATCAGACAAAAATGAATAAAGTAGCGGTTTCAACTAAATTGAATAATATTGGATGTTACTTTTTACACGAGAAAGTATTGGGAGTATTTAGAATTAGCTCTTTCAATTCTATTTTGTGAATAAAAGTATCATAGATTTTGATTAATTATAATTTATTATATATTGATAGTTATGTAAGATATCGCAAAAAATGTGTGAAACTAATTACCGTTTCCCAGCAAAAAAAAAGCCCAAAGGTGTCCCTTTACAGAAAAAGTATGGCATACGCGCCTTTTGTCGATTTTTTTAACGTGACTGGTCGCCAGCAAAAAGGAGGGCAATTTCAGAAAACGCAAAAACAACTTTAAAACTTAAAAATTGAGAATTTAAAAAACCCCAAATTTTAGAAATATTTTAAAAAAGTTAAAAAAATTGAAACCCCCAAACTTTGTTATAAGGAAAGGTATTTAATTTATTTTTTTTGTTTTAAAAAAATTTTTGGGGGGTTCCTTTCAAAAACCTTTTTTAAACGTTTTGGGTGAAAATTGAAAAGGGGTGTTTAAATTATTTAATTTTGAAAACTTGGGTTATTATATTATGAATTTATTTTTTTTTTTGGGCAATTATTTTATTAATTAGTGTCGGATAGAAAAAATCCCAATTTTCCGTTATTTTTAGTCTCTGCACTTTTAAGACGGTTCCCCTTTGGGAATTTGTGGGGGGTTTTTTATAATAGGTTTTTTTGAAAATTGTATGTTTTTTTGGAGATGTTTATCTGATTTTGTATTTTGTTGTATATGACTGAATTTTTTTTGGGGATTTGAAAAATATAATTTCATGTTACTTTTTACATTTCAGGAATAATATCATAATAAAGCGTAATGGGAATTTTTAATTTGTGCCTTGGGATCTTGGTATCATGTGATGTACACCTTACAGTCAAATCATCAGACGTATATCAAGACTACCAAAGACACAACCAACACAAACTGCTCGTTTGATATCTGGAAACAAAGTAAAAACTTCTATGAAAGCAGACTCATTGCATTAAAAACCAAATTTTATGCATTTTACACTGGTATTTTGACAACTATACTTACAACTCAACCCCGGACATTTTCGTCCACTTCATTGGGTATGGACTTATTCCTCACCTACGGTGAGTTATCCGTACTTATCATGGAACATCGATCACGGACTTCTTTCTTTTTCGCTCTTAGACGTAAAAACCGTTGTTATTCCGTTTGTAAACTCAAAGTAGTAAATGATTGTGAAGTTATCTTTGGGAGTCAAGGAACATCACTGGGAATTGTTAATGCCCTTTCTGATCTAATTATCAATATGTCGGACGAAGGTTATCACAGGTATGAGGAAAGTTACTTCTGCTATTTGGCAGAGGATCCTGGTATCCGAGAGAGAACGGAGTACTTCGCTGCATTATATTTAAGCTATCCAATTGCTTACTTGAATTATAAGTGCTGTCGTTTAAGGTACAGTTATCTTGTTGAAAAATACATTACAGAGTGTACAATTGAGCAGCCCAAAACATGGGTACAGTGCAGGCTCGGGCCATATATTCTTGCAATTATCATTTTTATGTATTTCCCGATTTTCTTGCTTGATTTTTGCGCATGGTTATCCAAAGACGAGCATATTATTCAACACAATTTTGAGTTAGTAAATCAAATACATGACGGATATGAACCAATAGATAAAGACGAAAATGACTGGGTTTACCTGAAAGGAAATCCACCTCTGACATTGTTAGAATCATTTAGCTTTTTATTTTGTGGCATGAATAAGACATACCCAGTTCTAATGTCGAGAATTCAACGGATAATTTGCATTTTGCTGACCCCTAGCATCATTTTCATACAAATTTGGATGTACTCTAACGGTATTGGACCGGACCAATCTAAAATAACTATTCGTGAGATAGTAAAATTTGGCAAGCCAATGGGGTTTCTTTCTCTTCTTGGTGATACGAAAGATCAAATAAAAGCATTTGTACCCGTTTTTGGAGGACCATTTTGTCTCCTGTGCACGTACTACGTGTTGGCACTGGTATTTCTCGTATTTCCTCGTAGCCTCAAACAAATTGTAGAACGAGGAATGCCAAATAGTAACATACCATCTCCGTTCTTCCTTCATGTAGACGAGATCATCAGATTATCAATGCTTTCGGAAACACATGAGCCGGGGTATAAAAATGCTGCCCTCGTTTGCAAATGTGGCATTTATATGCTCTTCAACACAATGTTCTGGCAAAGAGTTCTTGAAATTCAAAAAGAACGATTTTGCTTGAATCCTTTTAGTTGTTCCAGACTGATATGTCTGTTGAATTTTATCATATTCCCTTTTTATATAGTATTTTGCTTTCTGGAAATAATATTATGTGTAGTTTTCTACGGATTACCAGCATTTAGTTTCGTAATTATTATGGTTAAAGGTGTTGCAAAATCGTTATTAATGTGCCGAGTCCGGAACAGACATGCTTCAATTATATTGAGAAATCCAGTGTTTATCTTGCTCGGATCAATATGTGTTTCGGCGTTTTTTCTTTTTCTCTTCTATTCGACATGTTTGATTTTTATAGAAAGTTTTGCATTTATTTCTCGGATAATGATATTCTGTTTTGTTGCAGTAATAGTTTATCCTTCTGTAGCTTTCGGTTATCTGTTTTTCTTCGTTGTTTTGCTCTACTATGTTGTTCGTTTGGTCAAAGGTTTCAGCGATGGATACCTAGAATTGTTGTCGATCGCAGTTGAAAAATCAAACGATTTGTATGGTCAAATCAATAATATTTCTGTATTTAATGGCGAGTTACTTTTGACAAACGTTCAAGGCGATGAAATCCGAGGAATTCGTGTCAACGACCAGAGACTTGATATCCCCAAAAATGTTTTACAAAGATTTAATAAGGGTAACAGTGTAAAACGAATTGTAGAGAAGGACAGTATTTTTGGAATACCTAAACGTTTGTTCGATGTTCTTATAAAAGTGCACAGACCAGCACATATACAAACACTTAAGATATTGTTTCAGCTAGTATTTGTTATATGTTTAGTTATCATTACAATGAGCATCACTTCAAAATTTGCGACAGGTGCTACTTCAGAAATCTCTGACGTCATGCACGTTATTTTCATAGTTACTGTTGGCGCGTTACCGCGCGTTCTGGAAGTTGCTTTTATGAATTCTAGCGAGTCATTGAAGCGGGAAAATGAAATACGCCATATTGAGAAAACAATAAAGGAATTCTGGCTGCTAGAAGCAGATGATGGATTTATAATTGAATTATAAAGTAGACGTATTGACGTCATTAAAAACATTTCTTTATGCATTGAATATACATGATATCTTGAGTATAATAAGGAGTTAGTATAGATTTTTCATAACTCTTTGAATAAATGAAAGCGAGAATAGACGGAATACAATAATGATTTTATATGGATATTTTGGACTTGGAAAATGAAAAAGTTAATGCAAACGCAGTATATTCATTGATAACATTTTTATAAGGAATGGAATGATAAATGTATTCAATAGCTTTTTGTTTTTTAATTAAGAAAAATTTTAATAGATGTCCCATGGATCACAAGCATTCACCATCTGATACATTTCAACATCATTGAACTCATGAAAATAGTAGTTTTTGAGTCTATAATTTGCAAAACAAAATGAAAGTACATTAAACTGACATTACACAACAAGTAACTTAACTCATGAACATTACATTTTAAATTTTGTTGAAAGTAAAACGTACTATACTAGTGAATAATTTCCTTCTTTGAATCACATAATCGCCATTGTCCATTAAAGGACCTTTGAAGTAAACCGAACTAGGACAAACATGTATACGAGATATATACATTGTAGATATATATTGTATCATGATTGCAGCTCATGAATAATGTATTGATAAAAGATGGTTTAACACATCTGCGTATGATTCTAAATTCAAAAGTTCACCATTGCCATGATTGAATGTTTCAAACTGTTTAAGTCGGTGCTAGGGGGCGTGGACGGTAGTTTGCACTTAACAGTACCGCCCATGAACAGGCTCATTCAAACCGAGACTGCAACATTTTTTGCCCCTTTGGACTTTCTTTAGGGGTTCTTATTTTCTCTGTTAAATTTGATAGCATAATTAATGCATCTATTTTCGTGGACGAATACATGCAGAATCACGAGGGCCAGCAAATTTGCAGATGTTAATGCAAAAAAGGTGTATTAATCATCTGTAGCGTTATCTCTGAATTTCTCGTACCTTTTCGTAAAAAAAAGAGAGAAAAAACAGTATGAATGATCTTAGTTCAAGAAGTGTAATAATACAATAAGGAAAAATGAAATAGATAATTTTAGAACGTTTAATGAACATCAGAGTGCCTGGCATAATTATATTCTTGCTAGTCAACATTTTGGAGTATATCTTACTTTCTCTCAGTTACATATTTGTTGTCTTCAAGGGTCATTAATCACATCACTTTTTTTATAGAATTTTATAATAAAAAATCAAAGGTATTTGCGATGGATATTGTTTCTAGGGAAATACAACCTTGAGATAAGATATACTAGAGTTGAAATTAATTTGATCCCCTTTGCACTTTCAAGCAGTTGAAAGATATTCATGTATATATATATTGTGTAAAAGTAGCAGTCACTTGCTTTTTGTTCTGTAAATCATAAGATAAAATTGTTAAAAAAAATACTTGTATACATATTTGTTGAATATTTCTTTTTCTATATATTTTAATGTAAATATTGTGATCGATAAATAAACGTTTTGGACAGTAACAATGTATATATTATCATTGAACTTACAAACAATAAAATTAAAAGATCAGTAAGTTGAGGCAACGTTCGCAGAACGCAACCCCCGACACAACCTAGTCACACCAGCCGGGAACCCAAAAGACACTAAACCAAAAATGGGAGAGGATACAAGGATGGGGAAAGAAGGGTATGGACATGTCATAAGTGAAATGATAAGAATTAAAAGGCCCGATCTGGGGAACAAAGGGGCAAGTTGTGTAAAGAAAAAAAGGAGGGCACAAAGTGGGAAATGGGGAATAGAAAGAAAATACTGTTAAAGATCCTGTAACTCAGTTTTTTTATGGTTTTATATTATAAATATGATGCTCAAATGCAGATTTATCAATATTTAAAGGTGCAAAAATCAAATTTGTAAAGATATTACCGAATTTACATTTCGTGTTAATCAAGGGAGGTAATTAAAAATTTATTTTTGATAAAGCCTAAACCAAATTTTTCAATAAGAAATGAATGCATATATTTAAAGATTACCTATAATGCTTATGAACATTTGCAGTACATATTTAACATATATTTGGATGTTTGGAAATTGATTTAGAAGAATAATTATATACATACATAAAATTTCACTTAAATGTTGTTACATTCGTGGTCGCCCATGTGGTCTCTTTCCGGTGGCGAGTGTAAACAAGCCCAAACACACACATTGTAACATTCTTAATTACAACATACAGGATCTTTAACGGCAATTTAACAAGATGGGACATCACTAAACGTGTACACATGCAAAGCATGTAGCAATTCACAAAACATACATTTGAGACATGTGAAGGAATGTGAAGGAACAAAGAAGGGTGCCGGCTTGGAACCGCTTGGTACGGTGTCTTTAGTGTGCCATTTATTATGTCGTCCGTCGCGTTTAAGGGTCGACGCACGACAATGCAAAGTGACACGCGACAATGCGATACGACGCTCGGTAACGCGAAGCGACGCTCAATATTGTCAAACGAAATATCGCGATGTCGTTTAGTAATATTATGTTAAAAAAGGGCGACATTTATAAAAATGTCGCTTCGCGTTGTCGAGTGTGGCTTCGTTCTGTCGAGCGTCACTTCGCGTTGTTGCATTGTCACTTTGCGTTGTCGCATTGTCATTTCGCGTTGTTGCATTGTCGCTTCGCTTTGTCGAGTGTCGGGGTGAGCAGAAATACAGACCATGACACGCGGCAATGCAATATGACGCTGACAATGCGATACGACACACGACTACACGAAGCGATATTTTATAAAATGTTGCAATCTTTTTCTGACTTTTACACTGCGACACCCGACAATGCAAAGCGACACTCGACAATGCGAGGCGATATTCGACAATGCGAAGTGACATTTTGACTAATATCGTATCGTATTGTCTTGCGTCTACCGGTGACAGGTCAAAATATAATACCACACCTCAAGCGGTGCGATTCAATATGATACAGAAAGGAAAATAAATTACCTTCTGACGATGACATGACGCTTGTTATAACAAATTATCATCGTACCGCTTGCCGGTGTGGTATTAAATTTTGACCTGTCACCGGTAAACGCACGATGGGTAAATTGATACTGATGTGAGCGCGGCAAAAAATTTGACAAGAACGAAATAGTAGAGTAAATCAATTATTTTTGTTGGCTTTATGTGTTGACTACATACAATAAAGTATTAGACAAGAAAGGAAATATTATTTTCATATTCATTGCTGACCGGCGATTCCAAGCATTTTTGGAAATGCTAATACTTGTAAATAGATTACGTTCATTTAAATTACCCACATGATTGCACCTCTTATAAATCTAACTAACTGAGAAATATATACCCCATATGATGTTGCATTAAACGAAAATCTCTTTTTCATAAATTTAGTTACTATAGTACTGGTAATTACAGAAATGTTTAAAACTAAAAAAAGATGTAGTAATGTCTGAAGAGTTTCTTTAATGCAATTAAAGTTCACTTGGATAAATTTTAGTAACCATTTGATCAAAATAACGATTTTTCATGTTCAGAATATCATCAAGGTAGTGGAAAGTGTTATAAGTGTTATTAAATGCATGTATAACTTCCTGTTGTGAGTTTGGAATGAGACACTTAAATATAAAATCCCTCTCGTTAAATTTATATCGCATTAAACGTAGACCTATACATTTCAAGTACATGTAATACATTCATAGTCAACATGATTTTTACTTTTTTTAGTGAAATATTAAAATGGTCAAATATAGATTGGGGCGTTCTTGACCGAGTGGTAAAGGTCGTTGACTTCAATTAATCTGCCACTCACCTCTGTAGATTTCGAATCCCACCAGCTAGCTTATGGAATGTCGGTGTCGGCACCTGTGCGAAATAACGCACAGAGAGGGCATCTGAGGTCTTCCACCACCAGTAAAGCTTGAAAGTCGCCATTTTATCTCTAAAGATCAAAAATATAAACCTGAACGGTCAAGACAGCAAACTTAAATAATTGAGCCAGTTCATTGACAGTACTGGTAAATGCAAGTTACGGTCTACGTCCCTTATCACAGGCTTAAAAAGGATGCATCAGTTAGACATGAAAATTGAGAACATTTTAATGCAGAAATATTTGTAGATCTGTTCATTCGACAAATTTGTAGTCTGTTTTAAAAGTTCAAATTGGCAAAATTTTCAAATCAGTGCGATTTCAATGGTTGTGATTGGAGGATATTACTGAGTTTATGTATCTACACTTGAATATTTTGACATCTAAATCTGTAAAAATCTGGAAACAAAGTGAGCCCTCTGAAGCATTAATCACAACAAAATTACAAGAGAACTGTAGACTCGGTTTGATTGAGTCTGTGCATGAGGAATAATGAATACGTGCAACATCCCTCACGCCCCTAGCACCGGCTTGAGCGGTACTTAATTCTCAACACTTAATCGTGTTGGCATCAATGATCCCGAAGGACCAGAAAAATATGACAACACTGAAGTGAAGTACGGTGCAACTTTTTACAGCTGCCACACAGTACTTGTAAGTCGCATGAAGACTCGAAAAGAGTGGCATGGTATGTAAAAGATTATGTTTAATTTGTTTAGATCGTATGGATGCAGAGAATACAAAGGTGAAGGTTCAACGATTTCATTTCTAGTGTGACAGTCCTTGTTGTTCAGAGAAGCAATGGTCTATCTTACTAAAGTTTAAATTAAGGGTCAAATTGTAAAAACTCAGATTTAGAATTTAACAGAGTTCAACGTTTATTGGCATTCAGCAAAAACAATTGACTTTTGTAATTTGCGGTATTTACTGGCTATATATATATTTACATTTGAATATTTCGATATATATTTACACAAAGACAATATAATATGATATAAATAGTTAACACAGACAAACGAACATATAAATGTACAATAACAATATTCAAGTTCAACAGATATTCATAATATATGTATCAAGATTCTGTGTACATTCAAATAAAGCATTCCTTGTGATAACATGGTTTTCATATTCTTTGGCATTGAATACGTTTCAAAATAAGTCTTAAAATCATTAAAACTGACATAAGCATCATGGTGATTAAAAGATCTAAAATCATCTAGATCTTACGCAGAGAATGGTGTTTTATTCATATTTGCAAGATTAACCTTTTCTATTTGATAATATTTATATTTCACTTTTCTTTTAATTTTATTATAATTTCCTGTACAATTTAGCACGAACAATTTACCAGCATCAAAACCGGGACTAGAAAGAAACCGTTTCGTGTGAGTTTTTGTGAGGAATATTGCTACTTTTCGTTATCTCTCATGTACAGATTTTGTTAGAATTAACACTTCCGAGGAATCACCAATCTGCCAGATTATTGCTTTATAACATTCAATTAGAATCGTGAAAGGAACGAACGGAAGCGACTATATTAATTATTTGACTCATTTCAGTACTTTAGACGATGGCAGGATAAACATGTCAAAATTGGTCTAATTAATACTGTTTATAAGGATGTATCAAGCAAGGCAAATCATTTCAGTTAACGATGAAGTTCAAAATCTAGATGTCACAAACATTAATTCCCTTCATGTATATTAATTGTTAAAACGTGACGTTCAAGATATGAATCAATAAACATGTGTATACTTATAATAAATAGCAAGAATGACTTACAGTGATAAGGAATCAAGAAAATATTTCCCTAATTAAGACAATGCATGATTTATACAAATGGACAAATTAAAAATATACATATTACATATCCAATCATGTTCAAGCTGATCTATCAAGCCTTAAATTTGATCACGTGCCGACAATTTTACATGTTTGTTTTTCATTGTGTATATGAATATTTAAAATTATAAAATTACAATATTATTGCGGACATTTATTTTATTCTCTTCCTGTTTCAGTTTGTCCTTTTTTCAAACGAATGCTTCTCTTCATTCAACCTCTTGACTTTAAAATGTCTTAATTTAATCTCGCTTTAACAGTAAGCTTAACTTCCTGCAACTTATAAATAAACTTTAAAATCAGCTTCTTTAAAGATACACTTGAAATATAGTTATGAGGACATCAGCAAATGATGAATCCGAAAACTTAATTCTTTACCCATGTCTTCTCCTGACACATTTCTTTACAATAGAAACCAAAATGGTGACACAACACGCCAAATCTTAAAATGTTGCAAATTTGCTTTGACTGAGTCACTCCGTGAACAGCAGTTGTTTATACAAGCTATCTCGTGGCTGATAATCCCGGCTTCCTTTAAACAATTAAAATATCTAAAAGTGAATTTACGCTGGTTCTAATGGAATCTTCCGTGTGTCACTTAAAATGATAAACGGAAGTAAACAAAATGGAAGTTTGAGAGGGGGTCAGATGTTATGCAGTCTTGATTATTATGAAAAACAACAATATCCGTGTTTGTAATTTTGCGTCATTTGCTATAAGGACAGAAAGCCTTAGCAGGACTGTGGGACTATTCAGTACCAAATGATAAAATTGCCAGCATTAAGAATAATTTTTTCTTCATGTTTAACAAAAACTAGATCCTCAAATTGCTCCGTAACCATACTGATTTATAATATGCGTTGCTTCGTGATTCCAAAAGTCCTTTATAGATTTTTCGATTTTCCTTTCCTCTACCTCGTTCACAAGCGATGTGTTTGAACGTGACAAAATTGCTTGTACAAGTTGAGGAAAAGCTCCAACAGCAACAATAAAGATTACGTGCATTACTTCTGAAATCTCTGATGTGGGCCCTGAGACATAATCTGCAGATATGCTGAAAGTCAAGATGACAAAAGTGATCATTATAGCAGCTTTGAAGCAAAGAATAATGACTTGCTGGTGGACTGGACGATGTTTCGTGACAATATATTCGAATAGCTTTTTTGGAACACCAAATGCACAGTCTCTTTCCTTTATTTTCACAACTTTCGTTTTTCCTATTTTGTGAAGAATATTTGATGGAATTTGTAATTCTACTCCATTGATCCGAATATCAACAATATTTTCAAAGTGTGTATTTGATATTTCTAAATGTCCATCTCTTACAGATATCCGGGATTCATCAAGTGATAGATGTCTTGAAACATCTACTGTCGTCGCTAGTAATTCCATATATCCATCTCCAAAATTCCTGATCAAATTGATAAAGTAATAGAAAAGGACGATGAAGAAAAATAAATAACCAAAGGATACTGACGGATAGATGATTATGGCGACAAAGCAATGAGTTATGACGTTAAAAATGAAACCCAAACTGATGATAAAAGTCAAAAATATCACATAGATGTAAACCATAAATGAGACAAAGACTATGGCAACTCCAATGTAACAGGTAATGTAATATTTGAAAATGGCATTCAAAAGTAGGCTCTGACTCCTTAAATAGCGAAGGGATTTAAGACCGCCATTAATCATGCATGATACAAACGTACAAAACGGAAGTCCATGATACATTATGCATAACACAATCTCTACAAAACATAAAGCAACATACAATGGAACAATTACAATTGAGAGTATTGCCAAGCAGCACCGGGATTCAGTTTTATATAGAAAACGGATTCTTTCAATTTGCAAGTTCCATAACTCTTTCCAAAACCCACATGTAAATAACATGTAAAATCTACACTTCATAAGTGTAGAAGCCTTTATATAACCAGGCTTCATCTGATCCAGTTGGACATTTATCCTCGACATTTCAATAATTTCTGAAGTACCGAAGAATAGTGGTGATTTTATCAAAAGGTTTGAAGTGGGTAATCCTGTTTCAACAACCTGCTTCACGCTTCTTGGCAGGGCAATAAATATAAGACTCAAAGCGTAATACAGCGCTACAACACCCAAAGGCCCACCTAGAATAGGCACAAACACGTTGCGTCTATCTTCTGCATCGCCGAAAAGAGACAAAAATCCCATAGGTGTTCCAACTTTTACCAAATCCCTTACGAAGATTTTTTCTGTGCTCCATTGTCCCATTCCCTCGGTATACATGGCAATTTGAATGTAGATAAAAATGGGAAACATAAAAACAAATAGAAGCCTTCGCAACCTTGAAACTAGAATAGGATGACGGTCTAATCCAATTGTTTTGAAGCTTAGCAGGTCGCCTAACGTAAGAGGAGAACATCCGTCAGCATATAACCAGTTCTCATTTAATGTCTCTTGACATTCAAAATCATCCGTCATTTCAAGTAACGTTATGTCTTCGTGGATAATCTCGTCTTTGGATAACCAGGCCGTCATTTTGTATAGCATAATCGGAAAATACAAGAGAAACAATACCCCCAAGAAGTATGGCAATTTTGTGGTGAATATCCATGAATGCACGCCTGCTATATCTTTATCTCCATCAATACACTTTCTGCTATAACTATTATTTGTGTAGTTGAATTCCACTAAACAGCATGTATAATGAATAAATTTCATCGGATAAGAGAGGTAAATTGCTGCCCAATAGTGCATAGTATTGCAATATTTTTCACGTCGTGTTGTAAGGTAACAAAAGTAGCTTTCTGGAAATTTTATAATATCACCCCCTCGTATATCTATAAGAGGTATTAGAGCCTTCGTTACAGCTTCAGATGTTTCACGCTGTCCGAAAGTGAATTCACATTTACTATGCTTATCTGGTGGCGTTATGGCAACGCATACATATGGAATATTTATTGTTTTTGCTTCAAGCAAGTGGAAAGAGAGTATACCATAATCAAGGTTCCACGACAGGAAAGGAAATGGACCTGATGAGGTATTGTAAGTCCAGAACCATCGTAATCTTTGAAATGTATTTGAAGTAACACTCGGCTTGATAGATGACTTATCGCAGATTTTCAAAGAAAACTGGATAAAATCTGGTTCTGCGGCAATCAAGTTCGAGCGAAATATGGCTTTGCTTCTATTATAAACTGTAATGCTGCATACTGGTGTTGGTAACTGGTTACCGCCACTTTTGTTACGCTCTTTTGAAATGTTGGTCTCTTTCTGGAATAATATATGAGTTCCTCCCATGTTAGATATTGGTCCTTTATATTTTGCAGGCGTCTTGTTATACATTATTGTCAAAGGTTTGTTGCTATTATCTGATTGATTATGTATTCGAGTTTTGACTTGTTTCATTATAGGCGATTGTTTGAGATCCATCTTTTCTGATAGAATACTCATTTTTAGAGAGTTCTGAAAGTTCTGTTTTCCATCTCTATTAGTAAGCTGTAAATTTTTGCGCTTGCCTGTCGACAAAATGTTTTCCCTACCGCCGTAAGTGCTATGTCTTTCATATATGTGTTTGTTCATTAAATTGCGGTTTTCAGAGGATTGTGCTCCCTTTGACAAATAACTGTTGTCTGTTTTGTCAACCAGAGCTCGCATTTTTGAATCATGGATCAGTCTTAAGGAGGCTGGATCCTTTCTAGAATTGGTATCTTTCTTTTCCAATAAAAAAGTGCTGACTGTTGAAGTAGATGTCACTTCAGCGTTGATAGATTCTGGCTCTCTATCGTAACCAGCAAGTGTTGAACTTGCTTTTCGCACTCCCGTCTCTGTATGTGTATGAATATGACTGACTGTAGCAGCATATACATGTATTGCCAACAGAAAGGAATACATAAGAGTAACATACTCTTTAACTCGTTCCATTATTTAAAGTAGTTATCTGTAAATAAAAATTCAATCCATTGTATATAATTATAACACTAAATACAGTAGTTCATAAGCGGCATTGTTTTACTATCAAAAATCATATTACAATTATGCGTACAGAAAATATTATCAATATATGCTGAGATTAATTGTAACGTAAACAAAACAATCTTTTAGAAAGTATAAAATGTTTTAAATGTTTTTAAACTACCTGTTTGAAAAGAAATCCGGATGAATGTGCCAATCCCATCATAAATTCATGAATTTTATATCAAACGGAAGTTAATAAAAGCGCGAAACATATCGAAAGCCTGGTGAAATATTAACAATAAAATTACCACACAAATCAGTATGTACAAAACGTGAATATATTTCAAGTTTAAAAAATAAACAACAATTTTGTGCCTCCTCACAATACAAAATATTATATGTGTATGTATACAAAAGATTTTATCTTCAAAATGAAAGAAACTTGGTCATTTCAGGTAGAGTATAAATTACACGAAATAAATGTTAAACAAACTAGGTGCATACATTTATTCAATAAATACCCCTGATTTCTTCGCTCTTTTTTCTAGATTTTTACTTCTACGTTTGTTAACTGCAAAATCACTTTTATTCCAGTCGGGTACGTGCATATTGATAATACCCCTATTGAGCAATCGCAACTTTTCGGCCCTTCCCGTCAGTCTTCGGATAAAGAAGTATATCATTATAGATAATAGCAGAGGATGTTCCGATTGCCCTACTGAGTGGCGGTGACTCCCCATGTATATGTTTTAAAATGAGACCCATCATAAGAATTTTGAAACTGCATTGTAATCTTCCTTTTCTATAGCACGAATAAATGAACAACGTGTTTTTTCCTTTCTATGCACAAATAAACAGTAAACGTGGTTTACTTCTACGCACAAATAACGTGCACGTGAGAATGAACCTGTTTTACAGTAAACTTGTTTCTGTACGTAAATAAAAAGCGTGTTTTACGAATAAACGTCTTAACTGTCGAAAGAAAAAGAACGTTTAAAATCGAATTGGTCCACAATTGAAAGTATGCAATACCCTCAATAATTATGTTAGAAAACTAAGAACGAATTAAATATGCATGTTCTTGTACATGATCCGATATTACATATACACATGTAGCACATTATAAAGTGTTCTGGAACAAAATGTTATTTCTCTGCATATGAATGCTCGTACTCTATCACTTAGAAGTAGATCAACACTTTTTATTCATGAAATATTATGTAAGAATATTCAAATACTACATTTATATTGTTTTTATCAATAGCAATGTTCTCATTGTAGACCAATCCACATTTTACAGATACAAAATGTGTATTGAACTGGAAAGGATATAACAGAGATATAAAAGCAACCTTCAACATTTTCTGGAGTTAATTTCGGGTTGTTCAGGGACCCTCTACAGGCGAACTCCACTTGTGATTTTTAATGTAGATTTTCCCCAAGATTTAATTTACATCAATATTTTTCTTCCCTTTTTGCAAAACTACCGTGTCATGTTAAACAAATTTTATGGGATGTTCAAATTCTGTCTGTGGAAAATGTCTGGGTTTATATTAATGAAAAGTATAAAAATGATAAAAAGTGACTACTCAAAACAAGCGTAAATGTTTTGTAAGACGAGCGAGGGAAACTAACTATTGTTCAAATTCAGGTCAAAAATATAGTACATATATAACTATAATTTCCTTATCAATTACTTCTATTATTTTCTCGTGTTGACAAATCTGGCTGCCCTAAATAACCCGGCAATAATTGTTATTCAGATAAATCGGTCTGATTTATTGTATAGGATAGAATTGCAATGTTTGGAATAAAAGAACAATGATAGGAAGGTTTAAATCAAACCATAACATAAGACGAAATGTTTCTAAAGGCAAACAAAACCCGAAATGATGGCCTAATTCAACAACAAAATCTGAAAGATTATATCCGTTAGATTTTTATTTACCCCTGCCTGTAAACACAGAAAAAAGATAATAAATGTTCTTGTCGAAAACTGGTGCGGATCCGTAAGTAAACATTGGTCAGTTAGAGCGTGTTAGATGTTTATCACCTACAGAAAGTAGTGATATTTTTGTTTGCTGAATCATTGGTTATAAAAGTAGCAAAATGTAAACAAAGTAGTATTTTGACTTCCTTTAAATATATTGAATCACTATTACTTATTACCAAAAAGCAAAATATGGTCCAAATAATTGACCAATGAATTCTCTTTGGACATTATAACAGGAAAAAAAATATAAACAAAGATAAACAAACAAAAAAATAAATAAAAAGAAGCATTTCGGAGGCAAAATTGGCCTTAAAACTAAGTACATGTACAAAACAATGTATTAGGAATATGGAGCCATATCTTGACGCAACACAATTTTATTGTTTCATTTTATGAAAAATAATGTTCACTCAAATTCAACAAATCAAATATCCACGTAAAATGTGAGTTCTTACCCTTTTCCACTTTTGAAAACATACTATGATAGAAAGGCTTTGATGGAAATTTATTCAATGTGATTGTAAAAAAAGATAATCTATATTGCATTTGACTGATAAAATGTACTGGTTAAAAGAAAGTTATACATTGTAATAACATTACGTTTTTGTGTTCATAATAATTTATACGAAGAAAACACCTCAAAGGAAAGGAAAGTAACCTTACGTATGAGTCAGCTTCAAACTACCATTATTCCGGATACTTGGAAAGAAAACAACAGTATTTGATACAGGCAATCATTTTGTTCATTTTGCAGAAATGAGTAAAATGTTGTTCTGTTCTACGTAAAAAACTACAGATTTTATTGCATAAAAACTTTGTTGTTTAGGTGTGTAACTCAAATATGTCAATTTTGACCAATTTTTACAATAGTCACATGGAAATATGCCATTACCGTGAATGTATACGTGTACATTAATTACAATATTATTATTAAGTAATAAAAGTCACAGTATAATTATCATTAATAACACAACTGCCAGTGCAATAAGAGATCGGAATGCATTACTCGTCCATTAAGACAACAAATCAAAATGGCTATCAAAGATTTCTTTATCCTATTTAAACATTCCGTTCCTTACCTTCCTTAATTACTATCTATTAAAGTTAGGACTTTTAGTTATCATGAAAATTATAAATAACAAGAGTGCCATAATGGCCCTGAGTCGCTCACCAGAAACAACTGCTTTTCGGTGTTGGAAATTATCCATTGTCTATTATTAAATTTGAGCATAGAATATGTTTAAACAATAATTTGAAGAAATGCCATGACCTGGGGCATTTAAGCTTTAGCTTAAACGAGCCAATCAAATTAATATGAGCAAACTTGATAAAAGACTACCTAAGAATGCTACAAAGTTTGGTGATAATCTATCAATTATTTCAGTTTCAAAGGTTTTTGGCTTTAGTGGCCCCTAAAAGGGGCTAATCAAATTAATATGAGTAAACTTGATAAACGACTACATAAGAATGCTACAGACAAAGTCTGGTGACGATCCATCAATTAGTTTTGTAGAAATAGAAGTTTAAAGGTTTTTCTATTTTTAGCTTTAGCGGCCCCTAAAGAGGGTTTATCAAATTAATATGAGCAAAATTTATAGACTACTCAAGAATGCTACAGACAAAGTTTGGTGATCATCCATCAATTAGTTCTGTAGAAGAAAATGTTTAAAGGTTTTTCTATTTTTAGCTCTAGAGACCCCTAAAAGGGGCCAATCAAATTAACATGAGCAAACATGATAAAAGACTACCTAAGAATGCTACAGACTAAGTTTGGTGATCATCCATCAATTAGTTCTGTAGAAATAGACGTTAAAAGGTATTTCTATTTTAAGCTTTAGCGACCCCTAAAAGGGGCCAAACAAATTAATATGAGCAAACTTAATAAAAGACTACCCAAGAATGCTACAGGCAAAGTTTGGTGATCATCCATCAATTAGTTCTGTAGGAATAGACGTTTAAAGGTATTTCTATTTTTAGCTTTAGCGGCCCCTAAAAGGGGCCAATCAAAATAATATTAGCAAACTTGATATAAGACTACCTATGAATGTTACAGACAAAGTTTGGTGATCATCCATCAATTAGTTTTGTAGACGAAGATGTCTAAAGGTTTTTCTATTTTAGCCCTAGAGACCCCTAAAAGGGGCTAATCAAATTAATATAAGTAAACTTGATAAAAGACTACCTATGAATGCTACAGACAAAGTTTGGTGATCATCCATCAATTAGTTTTGTAGACGAAGATGTCTAAAGGTTTTTCTATTTTAGCCCTAGAGACCCCTAAAAGGGGCTAATCAAATTAATATAAGTAAACTTAATAAAAGACTACCTAAGAATGCTACAGACAAAGTTTGGCGATCATCCATCTATTAGTTCTGTAGAAATAGACGTTTAAAGGTATTTCTATTTTTAGCTTTAGCAGCCCCTAAAAAAGGCTAATCAAATTAATATGAGCAAACTTGATAAAAAAAAACTACACAAGAATGCTACAGCCAAAGTTTGGTGCTCATCCATCAATTAGTGATGGATGTTGCACTCTTTCAATATGCCTCATGTACAAACACAATCAAACCGAGTCTGTAATTTTCATGTGATTTTGTTGGTATCACCCTTCTTCCAGATTTTTATCAATGTATCCCATGGAAATAAGTCTCGGAACTTTCATGGACAGTTTACACATTATACAATACATGCCTTTTTCTCTTATAAGATTGTATTTCAAGTATTTGCAAAATTGCTGCACAATTTGATTCTATAATTTCAAACAAAACTTCTATAGTGGTAGTTGCCGATCTCTGTTCCTTTCGAGTCTAATTTGAGAGTGTTATTTCACTCACTTGATTTTCTAAATTGTGACATTTTGTGTTTTTGTTGTTTTTTTGTTTTTGTTTTCTCTTTGTGAAATTGTTCTGTAATATGTTTTATGTCAGCTGAATGGAAATACGTTATTACCGAGTGGTTAACGCGTCGGACTAGTAATTTCAGGATTGCTGACCGCGTGGGTTCAAACCCCGTCCGGGGCAAGCCATTGTTTCCTTGAGCAAGAAACTTTACATTCATTGCTTAGGACTGGTTGGTTCCAGGAACGGATTCGAGAGTGTTTCTCTTACTGATTACTTATCGGATTTTTTTTATTGTTTTTATTTATTTATTTTTCTTTTTGCAAATACATTATTGCTAAAGGACACCTCATGAGCAATAAAACAAATATAATTTATACATGTACAAATTAATATTGCAGGTTTGGTTTGATTTGATATGATCCAAATGTCTTTGTTCTATAATATTCGAGTATTTCTCCTTCTACAAAACACATGCACGGTGAATTTCATGACTAGTACAAAAAGGTCAAGACAGTTACTTTATTATCTTCTGTTACTATATTATCTTCTGTCTATCACCTATGAAATAGACTTTCGAAGCATGGGTTCATTCTGCAAGGACGTACATAACGACGACCATTTTCAATCTGAAAGTAGGTCAATTTTATTTCGATATGTAGTTGATTTTACAGAGGGTCAAAATCTATTTGAAAAGACCTGTTTTACATAAATATGAGGAATACTTAATGTGACAATAATACAGTTTCACTATAAAATTAACTCAAACAAAACTAACATTTCTAGTGTTTATTCATAGAAACAAAACTGTGTTTAAAACAAGTAGTTCATCGTATGTCAGACAGACCAAGACACTACGTGTTTTTTGAACAATAAAATGTTTTTGATTATTTTTGATGAAATAATTAATACTTCTCAGGTCATTTATTCTAAACATTTTCAGCAACATGACATTTTTCAAAATACAACAAAGAAAACAACTATCCTCTCATTAATTATATATTTAATCAGATCAAACGCTTTTCTTTAGCTTTCGACGTTTTGTCTTCAGAAAAAAATGACGTTTAAAAAAATGACGCACCGTCCGTTGTAACTATCGTTTAACTATACTACGGTAACATTGGAGTAAAAACAACATAAATTTATACAGTTTCCTCAAATGAGACTGAAATTGGATAAAATTAAAAACATAAAAAAAACATATATAAATATAAATAAAGATAAATGACAAAGAGGACGAAAATATTCTCAACATGAAAACAGTTAATTATATTTCATCTAGAATGATTCTTTATTTCATTTTTGTCTTTATTTGTGTTACATAATCTATAATTCGTGACAACTTTGGAAATGTACCAATGTTTTTATCACTCATCTTCAAAGTTCATTAATGTTTGATCCTAAATCTGATATTATTTTCCAAATCTCTTAGTCAATGGCGTTATCATTAATTATTTGTTTGCATCTGAAGGAACTAGCTAGCCTAAGCACAGCACTAATACTGTATAACTGCTTTCTAGTGCACGCTTGATCCATTAGCATTTTGAAAATGTTTTATTATAAATCTGATTATTTTAGATTATAGAGTAATTGAGGTTTTTAAAAATTCTAAACGTTAAAACAATAATCGCGACAATCGCTATCCTGTACAAGATAAAGTTGAACTCTTTTGAATTATGTTCTGTTCTGCTTTGCAAAAATATGTTATACCGATGTAACTGGTTTAAACACTTCTGCAATTATTTCAATTGATAAAATGTCCCTTATAAAGAATATCAATATCGATGAAGGAAATCCGAAGGTGATAATAATAAATATCAAAAACAAATTAAAGTTGTTCTACACATATATCCACAGAATATATCGCCACTCGATAGATCCATACTCTGGCCTTCTATTTTAATAACAATAGATTTAGTAACCACAAACAGTTTATTATCAGCTAACCTGATTAATTAAAAATCTTAGTTTTCGAGCGTTTGATTACATACGCCTAAATAATTTTTTTCATAATGCTTTGCGTGTTTTTAAATACTTCTTATTGTTAGAAAATCTGCACTAAAATCAAACTATTAATATTTATATTTAATATATTATCACTTTTAATTTCAATGACTGAAGAGAAAAAAGTCTGATTTGATTCCAGTTGTTTGCCAACAATACATACACACACGCTATCCATTATTATGTTCTTTCTTTTTCTTTAATTGTTTTTATGAAATCATAATATGTCATTCCTAACAGTTCTTCAAGAATCAAACGTTTCCAATTCTTTCTAAAATAATATACATCAATAAGAAATATCACAATACTTGCTATGAAGACAAGACTTCTAAATCTGCTCGAATCTGATGAATAATCCTGTACAGATTCACCTTCTTCCAGTGAATAAGAAATTGAAAACGCAAGAGTCAACAACTCTAAACAGATCATTAAAAATTCAGAAATATGGAAAATCCTGACATTGTTAAAACGTTGGAAATTCTCTAAATCTCTTTTAAGAATAACAATAGTCACTCCAAGGAAGTAACATGATACCATATACATGACAACCCAGAGACAATAAAGAGTGTAAGTTAATGGTGTGAATTCCTCTCTAAATTCCTCGCCATTCTTCGTCAAATGTGGTCCTAACATGACAAATATCTCAACCAAAGTTATTACCAAACATAACATAAACCTTATTATCCAAACAGCGAAAGCCGAAATAAAAAGACAACAACAATCGTCAGTGAACCTAAATAAGAACCAAAAGAAGATGTCCAACGAATTTATAATGTCCAAACACATCGTTGCTCTATGGTGTACGAGATATAATAAATCTTGATCTGCGTTTCTTCAATATTTATTCTATAAAGTGTTAGTGCCAACTCTTAGTGTTAGTGCCAACTCTTTGTCAAATTGTTATGTAATATTTTGGAACCGTTTGTTTGATCAGCTAAATTGGAAATACTTAACTTCATTTATTTTGTGTGAATAAAATTAAATCAGATAAATTATCAAATAGTATATTTAATTTTTTTTTGAAGTTGATGTGAAGGTTCACAATGTTTGGTATTTGAGTGTTATTCTTTTAAATAGAAGCATTCGTGACTCCTAATTATTATGACCTCTGTAAAAGAATTATAATGATCCTCACGTAGTTTTCAGACCCCCAGTAGCATTTTTATTTTGAATATAACAAAGAAGACGATATTGTAAATTGCAAAAATTTGCAATTTTAAGTGTAAAAGAACAATTAAAACAGCAGTGGAGATGAATGATAATATAAGTTATTGTGATTTCTATTTAAATTGTAGGTCCTGTTCTGTAGTGTGATGTTAAGTTTTGTTAGTCAAAAAAAGACTTGAAACAGATTAATATACATGTATGACTAATGTTTAAACCAGAAACATGTTTATAAATGCGAAATATCGATTTCGGTGTATTACTTCCTGGTATGAAGTAACAGTTAATAGATCAAATTAAGAACCTGCTAGGTCATTCCTATTATTTGTTTAATCGATCAATTTTCCATTTATTGATTAATAAATCATTGCAAAAAGACACCTCATGGGCAATTAAATAAATATAATTTATACATGTAAATATGAATATAGCAGGTTTGGTTTGATTCCAAATGATCCAAATGTCTTGGTTCTTTAACAGTAAGATATTTCACCTTTTACAAAAACACTGTGAATTTCATGACTAAAAAGGTTATGACAGTTACTATTTTCGGTCTATCACCTCTAAAAAAAGACTTGTCACTTCTCCATGTAGGTGTGCATTCTGCACGTAGGTACGTGAAGTCGACCACTATCAATTTCGTGAACACTATTTCCAATCTGAAAGTGGGTCAATTTTATTTCTATATATAGTTAATTTACATAAATATGAGAAATACTTACTCTGACAATACTACAGTTTTACTATCAGAATAACACAAACATATCGAACATTTCTGACGTTTATTCATATTAACAATATTTTACAACAAATGGTTTATCTTATGTCATATATTATAGACCAAGATACTATAATGACAAAAATGCAATTTTTGAATAATAATTCATGAAAAAATATTTTTATTTCATATATAGCAACATAACATTTCTCAAATTACAAAAAAAAAAAAAAAAACTATCCTCTCATTAATTATAATACATGCATAATTCTGTATCTAAGGCTTTCTAAAAATCCTTCTTAAGATGTCCTCAACAAACTTATAGTGTTTTTCAATATTCACATAATTATTTGTGATATTTTATGCACAACTTTACTGCTGATGAGACAGTGTACATTGTTATAGTAGAACCACCAACAGAATGGCTGTAAACTTGTTTCATAGTGTCAGCATTTTATCAGATTTTTCAGAGGTTGAATACCCTGAAGTAATTTGATGTTGCTGTCCTTCAACCTTGTGTGTCCATTTAAAGCAGCACGCCTTCAGATTCATGTTAATTTTCATGAAACATTTTGGAAATGTATTTAAAAGTCAAATAATGCAAGGTGAACAAATAAAGTAATTTACATATTGCAATTAGCACTTACAATCCAAGACAAGAGGGCCATGATGGCCCTGAAGTCGCTCACCTGTATATAGGCCCCCGGAGCAGGGCCAGTTTAAACCCCAGGGCTTTTATTTGAACAAACTTGGTAGACACTCACTAGAAGATGTTTCATGCCAAATATCTAAGCTCTAGCTCTCATGGTTTTTTAAAAGAAGATATTTTAAGTTTTTTTTTTTTCGGTTGCCATGGCAACCAGAGTTCTGCATGGAATTAAATTCTTTGAACAATTTTTAAAGGTGACCACCAAAGGAACATTCCTGTGAAGTTTGGATGAAATTGGCTTAGTGGTTTATGAGGAGATGTCATTTAAAGTAAAAGTTTACGGACGGACGGATGCCGGACGAAAGGCAATTGCAAAGCTCACCCTGTCACTTTGTGACAGGTGAGCTAAAAATTATCAAAAAGTGGTCAACATATGCAAAAACAGCCCTTACTGTGTGAGTAACGCAGTAGAAATATGGTGATAAAATACTGCAAAATCGGTGTTAAACCGCACATAACATAAAAAATATAACTTGGATCTTGAATGTCTTTACCTTTGTAAAAAGTTTGAAGCATTTTTCGATATTGATTTTCTTGAAATATTTGGGCTTATCTGGAGGCGTGCAGCTTTGAAGTAATTACAAGTTGTACATCTCCACTGTAATTTTAAAATTCTATGCAGAACAATAGAACATTAGCAAACAATGAACCTTATTTATATCTAACCTTTTTTCTCTCTGCTTCAGATCTGCAGGATCATGACTTACAAAGTCAGTTGGACAATATTTTACACTTAAACCATACAAACCTCATAATATCTTAGCTATTACACAGATCTATATCTTATCACGAATGGTAGTATAAGAATGTATAAGTCAGGGCTTTTAAAATACAAAATTTGGAAGTCGGAGACTGCAAGATGTCTGACATTGGAAGTCACATTACGTTGGTAAAGAAGGAAAAGCATTGTATATTGGAAGTCACAAGCAAAAAAACAGGAGAAAATGACTCCAAAACTTCCATTAATGGAAGCCATGGTAAGTCACTCAGTAGATTATATATGCAGAGTGACACAGCAAAACAATAAGAATGCAAATTTGTGTAACTGTCTAAGAATGACAATAAAACCTAAAGTACTATCTCCATACTGTTAGGCTTTCACACAGTATGTTACAACAAAACTATGATAAAAACTTAGATTTAAGAACACAACTTAATTGTAGTGAGCAGTCGAATGATATTTAATCATGAAACTCCTGCATTAATATTAACAGGTGAGTTACGTAAGAATAGAGCAACATTGGAAAACAAAATATAATGACCAGAGTTAATACTGAAATACGAATATTGTCACAGTTAATAACTGTGTTATGATGTTAAAATTATCGTATCTGTCGTATATAAAAGAACCGCAACTAGACTGTTTGAACTGGTTTTTCAGAGTGGGATGATTTTCTGTAACACTGATCCTACTCCTTTATACTGTAACAACTACTCGCAACACCGTTTCCTTTCTACAAAATCATACCATGCCATGTTCAGGAAAAACAATGAGATGTTCTTATATATATATACATGATTTTCAAACAGATTTTGTTGTATCTTTTGGCTTTGAGGGAGACAAAGATTCAGCAACTTCATCATCATATAATGTTTCCGGATCTATCATGTTTTTCTTCCCAAATGGGGGTGGACCAATGAGTTCTTCTATCTGAGATGCACTTATTGTCTCCTTTTCTAACAACAGATTAGCCACCTGAAAACAAAAACAACAATTAAATATCTTATTTTTTCACTCTTTCTACAGATACAGGTATTCCTGATACTGTGATGGATATATGAACATAAAAGTAATTTAAAGGTTACATTGTGATTCATCATCACGATGTGAACTGTAAAATGTCCTACAGATAGAGGATATTTGTTTGTTCAATTTAAGATAGGAATATAAGCCACTAAGTGTAGAGCAAATGTATAATTTTCACAAAATGGTGCAGTCATGTGACATGTGAAAATGTTATAACTGGTGGTCTTCCATCATATATAATTCATAATTTAATCTTAAACATAATTTATAATTTAATCTTAACCGTTAACAGTTTTCTACACATTTCATTTTTTTTTATATTGATTCATTTTAACAGTTTCATTCCACACAATGTTGTGTTTCCTTTCAGAAAATCTTCAATTCATGACAATGAAATGTTCATGTTAAACAAGAGGGCCATGATGGCCCTGAAATTGCTCACCTGTATATAGGCCCTTGGGCCAAGGCCAATTTTTAACCAGGGGCTTTTATTTGAACAAACTTGGGAGACACTCACTGGAAGACATTTCATGCTTAGTATCTAAACTCTAGCACTTGGGGTTTTTATAAGATTTTTTAAGTTTTTACTATACACATATAAGGAAAATCAATGAGCCACGGGCGGGGCAAATTTTTTACCCAAGGGCCCTTATTTGAACAAACTTGGTAGACAACCATTAGAAGATGTTTCATGCTAAATATCTTTGCTCTATCTCTTTGGGGTTTTTAAAAGAAGATTTTTTAAGTTTTTACTATATACAAATTAGGAATAGTAATGACCCCCCTGGCGGGGCCAATTTTGACCCCAGGGCATTTATTTGATCAAACTTTGTAGACACTGACTAGATGATGTTTCATGCCAAATATTTAAGCTCTAGCTCTTTCGGTTTTCTAAAAGAAGATATTTTAAGTTTTTTCTTTCGGTGCCATGGCAACCAGAGTTCTGCTTGGAATTAATTTCTTTGAACAATTATTAAAGTTGACTACCAAAGGAACATTCCTGTGAAGGATGAAATTGGCTTAGCGGTTTATGAGATGTCGTTTTAAAGTAAAAGTTTACGGCCGTACTCTGGACATAAAGCGATCACAAAAGCTCACCATGTTACTTTGTGACAGGTGAGCTAAAAATATAATGAACTACATGGAAAGTAGAAGCAATTTTCCAGACGTTATTTGGTTTATTGGCATCATATGATGCTTTAGCATTCCTTTTTTATGCTTTGCATACATTATATCTTGTAATAATGCACTTGATTGCCTATCTCTTGTAATAATGCACTTGATTGCCCTATCTATTTGATACGGGAATAGTGTGAAGCATGTTGGGATTATATATATAAATATACATGTATACGTAAAATAAATAATAATGAAATAAATAAAACAACAATAAGTATGTACTTTATGTAGTTTATCAACGTTTTCCTGTATTATTTTCTCTGTCCGTCTGTACGCCTGTCCGACCAGCTGCTGTGCTTCTATGTCAATCATATTCTGATATTTTTTGCTGAAAGGTCGTATTCCCATGTCATCATCCAGCGGAAACGATAGTAATCCTACAGTTTTACTCATTCCATATGTTTTTATCTGAGCATAAGCTATCTTTGTTACTCTAGTCAAGTCATCCTGAGCACCTAAAATAACAGCCATTGAAAATCAAACTTTCATTTTTAATTTTAAATATTATTCAACTGTCACAAAACACATTCTTAGAATACAGAAAATAATACAGAATTCCTAAAGAACGCCAAAAATGACAAAATTGAAAATATTGCAGGCTTTGTTTGATTGACTCTCTTCATGGATGGTACTAGAAAGTGTAAGTTACCGTCCACACCCCTTAGCACCTGTTAAAGCAGAGTTCAACATTTAAACATACCATGTATTATACATAAAGTGTTTTCATTTATAGATAAAATACTGTATATACTATCAGCAAATAATGTTTTACACCTCTGGAACAAGGCATTACTTTAATGTAGAAAATCAGATATATATTTACAGCATGGAATCACTAACCATTTGTGATACTATTAAATATCACAGATTCAGCAACTCTCCCACCTAAAGCCATACACATCATCTCAAATAATTGTTCATTAGAATAAAGCTGGTTCTCTTTTGGAAAATATTGGGCGAACCCCCAGAATTTAGTTTCCTTGGAATTTTAACCCTTTACAGAGCGTCTGTTTGTCAGGAGCCCGCCAAATACAGCATGACCTGCCCCGTGTAAGCATTATTTCTTGTCTCATATGTTTTTAAAATATTTGTAATTTGGGGCCCCTTGGAGAAAAGAAAGTTGTTCAGTTAATACAAATTTATTTTAGTTTTTTTGTGGTTGGGGGTATAAAAATAATTGAAAAACTCTTAATCCCCGGAACCCCACCCCAAAATAAGCAAAAGAGTGGGGAAAAATTTTAAACTTTCCCCGGGAAAAAAAAGCTTTTTCCCAAAAGGGTTTTTAATCCCTTTGGGCCAAGCAAACCTTTTTCAAGTATAATTTTTTAATCATATATGCCACACTATACCCCTTTTTTTTAAAAATATGTTGATTTTAAAAAAGGAAAAAAAAAGAACAACATAAAATATATTTGTTTTTATAACAGAATATAAAACTCACATAAAAAATGTTACTGGTCGGGGACCATCAACCGGACACTTTTTAAATATTTTTCCGTACAGATTTCATAATTTTTAACCTAGAGACCAACAAATTTGACACAGTTCAGCTAGGTTCTTCTCCTAACTTACAAACTAGTTTGTTTATTTCTGAGTGTATAGACATTTATATCTAAGGCTCGACAAGGAGGTTATCAAAATTACCTAAATTGTCTACACTACAGTACCATGTGTCCGGACAGATATGTACATGACATGATTTAATTCAGATAAAAGCTTGAGTGTTTTGATTTTTCACATGATAAACACTATTTCAGCAACAAATGCTCAAGTTTTGGATATTCTATTGTTTACTCTGCAAATGATTATAGCTGGTATATGAGGTCAGGCATTGCTTTCTTGACCCCCAAATCTCAACGTCAACATTCTTCAAATAGACATTAAAATATTACCATTTACTGAGGTTAAAATAAATTTATTTACTTAATTTTAGAAGAAACATGCATTTACTGTTGATAAAAAAGTGACTGACAACCACTGAACAAAGAAATTACTAAATTAAGCATTTTCGGGGCCGTCCGGGTTTAGTGGTTGTCCGGTTTTAGTGGTCCCCAACCAGTATATAAAATTGCAAATAATTTTTTATCTTATATTTTTATTAGTTTACAACATCTGATCTCTCTTGTTACATTGTGATTTAATAATCTGATATACTAGTAACCACTTTTTTTTTTCATGCATTGTGAAATTCCTTGTTTTTTTTTTCATTATACGGCATACAGTAAAAAATAAATGCTCTAAAAATTGCAGAATGTCAATATGTCAGACCACCTGTTTATAACTCACCAGCAATAATTCTTTCTATTGCAAATTCGAAATCAGAAGCAGACACTTCAGTATTACCAACTCTTGCTGCATGTATAGCTGCCTCATTACATATATTAGAAATATCAGCTCCTACAAATATAACAATAACAGATTTTCAACATACACTTTTCAAACAAAATATTATAATTTTCACCTTCATTCATAAGCAGACTTGATTAAAGTATGTGGTTTTTCACCTATATATGTTTTTCATTGCACCCTGTGGATCTCCCAATTTTCCAAACATAGTTAATACAGAATTTATTTCAATTCAGTTGTGAAGGATACTATAAACAAATTGGCAAACTCCAATCTGTTCTTTGAACAAACCAGCAGTACTAAGCAATGAGTGTACCCTTTATTGCTCAAAGAAAAAAAATGTTTTTTTTCCCTCCACAGAGCCATCACTCCTGTCTTAGATTACAAGTCTGATATGTTACCTGTCATCTGCTCCAGGCTTTTTTTTCACCAGCTGCCAATAAACCACTGGTCAAATTCAACACCTTTTAAATTATAAAGACTTTCATTAATAACTATCTTAATCAAATAACCAACATGTTGCTCATCCGCACAGTCTGTACATGATCCATGCTGTTCGCTATCGTTTTCTCTGTTTATTATAGGTTTTTATAAGTGAACAGCATGGATCCTGATCAGACTGCGCAGGTTGGTGTGGACCCATGTTGGTCGCAACCCATTATGTTGGTTTTGTCATGGCACGGCTATCTAGTAATGTATACTTACCACTCATACCAGGTGTTAGTTTGGCAAGTTTATTGGCATATGTTGACACTGGGCTCTTTAATTTTAATTTGTTTAAATATAGCTCAAACAACTCTGTTCTTTCCAGCAGAGTGGGAAGGTCTATCATTATATGTCTATCAAATCTTCCAGGGCGTAATAATGCCTGTATAAAGATACAAGTGAAATGGTAAATGTTTCATTTAACGTTTTATTAAAAACAATAATTAAAGTATATTTGTCTGTTTGGGTTTAACGTCGACACAGTATTGGTCATATGGCAACGTTCCAGCTTTACTGGTGGAGGAAGAGACCTCAAGTGCCCTTCAGTGTATATTGGTAATAGTACCTTACTGCAGGTTTGTAACATTGATTTTCATTGGATAATCCCAAGTTCATATAAGTTACATACACATCTAGCTGTTGTGTTATCAAGCCTTGTGTATTTATTATTTTTTTCCTCAAATAAAGTAATTATGCAGTATTTGTGATATATAATTACAATATAAAATATAATTTGTTATAATTATAGACTTTTGCCAAGTTTTATGACCTTATTTAAAATATAACCGTCACCTAGAAACAAGATTTATATCAGCTAACAACAATTTGTACTGTCAGCACTGGGTTATAAATATAATGTGTCAAACACACAAATGTAAGCGTCACGACAAAACCATCGTAATGCGCGTCCAGGCAGTCTGATCTGGATCCATACTGTTCGCTTACAAACACTATTACAAGTAGAGAAACTGATAGCGAACAGCATGGATCCTGATCAGACTGCGCGGATGCGCATGCTGGTCTGGATCCATGCTGGTCGCAAACCCACTATGTTGGTTTTGTCGTGACGCAGCTCAAATATGTAAAGTGTAACCATGTTGAATGGTACCCAATCCAATCACTTTCCAGTACAGACCAGAATGTCTAGCTAAAAGGTAACTGTTGACAACTGTAACGAAGCTCTGCCATGTTTCCACTAAACAGTTACCCAAGAGCTAGATATTCCTGTCTAGGAAGCCAATCGGTGTTTTATTCATTTTCTTGTGTATTTCATATTAATGATATTACGAAAAGAAATAATGAAAATAATATTTTTATTTAGCACTTTTTTCTTATAGTAGTGTATGGATTTACAACTTCATTCATAATGGCAGAATGACATCATCCTAAGAACATAATTCATTCATAAAAGGCACGTGGGAATGACATTTAAAACTCGCGACTTGTCTTACATGGGGGATGTAAGACAGGTTTTTCTAGCACTGGTATAAACAGTACATAATCTAGCCTGATTTGCAAGAATTATATTTCATCTTGATATCGCCTAAATTGATAATGGACAGTTCCAAAAATGGAAGCTGGACAAGTCCATTTATGAAATTCAGCAGGTTATGGTTAAGTTATTAGAACCATTTGATATAATGGTCTTGTGTAAACATGGCCTGGAATATAACCTATGACATGATAGAAATAAATGCAGTGAGAACAGACCAAGTAAGTTGTGCCAAATGCTAGTGAATTGTGTATCACATTGAAACCATCTCTATAACTGTGTGTTTTTCTGTTATCTTTAAGTCAAAGGACCTCTTTGAGATTTTCAATAGGAGTTTTTTCTTTCTGTTGCCATGGCAACCAGAGTTCAGCATGGAATTCAATTCTTTGAACAATTTTCAAAGGTGACTACCCCAGGAACATTGCTGTAAAGTTTGGATGAAACTGGCTTAGTGGTTTATGAGTAGATGTTGTTGAAAGTAAAAGTTTAAGGACGGACGCCGGCGGACCAAAATCGATTATAAAAATAACAGCAGCAAACTATACCCATCGTTTACATAATATGGTATTTATTTTATACAGCTCCTAAGCACCAAATATTGTAGTTGACAGGTTTTTGGACCTTTCACCAGTTCAATTTTGGAAGTCATTTCTTTTGTTTTCTTTAGTTGTTTTCTAAGCTACATTCCATGCTATCATTATTTTGCAAAAAAAAAGAGTTACTATTCTCTTTTGCTAACTTTACCACGTGATCATACAGGCTAAAATATTGAGAGTGTGCAAATAGTAGATAAGTTACCTTGTCAAGCACATCAGCTCTATTTGTTGATGCTAGGATAATTACATCTTTTCTCTCATTCATACCATCTAACTCTGTCAGTAACTGGTTTAACAATTGTTCGTCTGACTGATTTGACTGTCCCCTGAAATGTCGAAGCAGTATTTTTAGACTGATTTGACTGCCCCCTGAAATGTCGAAGCAGTATTTTTAGACTGATTTGACTGCCCCCTGAAATGTCAAAGCAGTACTTTTAGACTGATTTGACTGCCCCCTGAAATGTCGAGGCAGTACTTTTATAGCTTTCAAAGACATTCCTTCAAAAATATACAGCATTATAGTTCTTACTCTCGTGTGACTAAGTAAATTCTGATTTCGGCAACAATTACAAATAAAACATTACTTTAAAGGGGCTACACTGAGGTCTGACAGGTAATTTGGTGTCCAAAAAAAATGTAAACAAATTTCCTCACAAATCACAATATTATAACTAAAATAACAATAACTTACACTTTAACCAACCCTCTAACAACAAGTATGCTAGAAAATGCATTTTCACATTAGCTTTTGATGCAAAAATGAAAGTTGGTTTTCCCAGGCATCTACAGAAGTTACCCACAATTCATCGGGTATGACTAAAATACGCAACGGACATTTTTGGAACAACAGAGTAAACGGGGGTAAAAAAGTCTATTGATTTTTTCTTAACACTGTAACCTATCATGTTTATATAACTTGAGTATAACAAAGAAAAACTGTATAAAAGATAATTTCGTTGTCTTGAAAAATCAAACGCCAGCGAAGCGGACATTTTCTAGATAAAACGGAAAGATATAATATACATGTACAATTATTTTCATTGACATTTCAGTTTCAATTTCAATATTCTAAGGCAAACATAATGCATCGGTGATATTTATACTATAACGAGCACAGTGTTATCACACTAATAAATGTATTTAACGCTATCTATAACGTATTTAATCAAATACAGTTAATGACATGTCTCATTTGATTTGATTGTTTGTTTTTGGAATGAAGTGGGGGTTACGTAACACAAAACTGTGTAGGTCATTTTGGCGACTCTTCAGTTTTACAGGTGGAGTAAGAACTCATGTGCCCCCTTTGCAAAATTGTTTCTGGCACAAACGGGCATCTGTGTATGTAATGAGTGACGTTTCGTAGGCTATCTTGATAGGATCGTACATACACGTTCCACACACAATTACATCATATTCATACCATAGGCAAAATTGAATGCACGTTCCCTATTGTAACAATATGAAACCCCAGAAAAAAACATATTCATGAACCAGCTTCTGAATGTGACATTTCTATTGTTATTCCACAAAAAGCACCCCCCCCCCCCAAAAAAAAAGGAATGAGTACATCAATGGGCATGCTCTGGAGTATTTGGAACTATTACCTGCACTCCAGTTACGCACTGTGCATGTATATGAATTTGATTTAACTCTGACACGTTTTCAACAGAAATGTCTTCAAACTATGATACAATAAATGTTTATGATTCTATTAGAAACTTGTTTAGAATTTGATGATTTTTCGGTGAAAACGATATAGTTTACTTGTACTACATATAAGATCAAAGTGCTGAAGGCACTGAAGAAAAAACCGGATAAACTAACACATTTTCACTCCAGTTTCACAGGTAAATTAATTTTATATGTCGCGGTTTACATTTTAATATCAGCTAACCTTTGCTTTTTGAGACTTTTGTTTTTGAAAATAATCTAAACGAGTAAAATAAACCCTCTTTTATGGGCAAATAATTTAATAAGTGGCATCCCCGATTTCTCTTTCATAAATTGGCTTTAGCAAATTCTTTTCTATTCAAATATTAAGAACATTCTGTCAGTGACGTGTCTTCTACTTGAAATCTTCCTGGTGTGTATTTTTCGGTAACATGAAGAAAATGACAGTCTGTTCGTATCTTTCGGTAACAGGAATAAAATGACAGTCTGTTCATTTGATCATGACTGTGAAAAATTATGTTTTGTGAACCAATTTTTCCTGCCGAAGCAATCTGGTGGTTTATGTTCTATTGCTCACACTTAGTATTTAATTCCAAAGAATATTTCTTAGGAGACCTTTAACGTTTGATTACGGTATAATCACTATAACCGAAATACTTAGGAATTAATTTTAATTCCTGTTACTGTGAAATTTTTCGTTCATGGTTTTAAAATACTTCAGTAGCTCTATAAATTTTCAAAACGATATCCAGTATTTCCGAAACAATTTACAAAAGCTTTTAATACACAATCTTATAAATCTTAAAGTATTACGAGAACAATCCACCTAATCTCCAGAACATACATACGAAAAACAAGATAAATCAAAAGGCTGTAAGCTCTGTGGTATTTTCTGATTTTTGCAATCTAAATCGCACTGTTTAACTGTATTATTTTCCTGTATAAGTTTATTTTTATGTACTATAATTCTTCTTGCTTGGTACCAGAGTTTGATACATATGCAATTTTGCATGACTAGAGTTGCATCAAAAATCATTTATGTTCATTTTTATGACAGCCACACTTTATCCCTGCATATCGTGGCTATTTCCTTAACAAAGAAACTTTATAAAAAACAAGCATTTGATAGTATTGCGGGCAATACAGTAGTCCCCTACCGGTCCCTCAAAAAGTTCTTTAATTGTCATACACTCCTGTGTATTGCCATTTATAATGAATTTGAGGATGAAGTCTGTATTTGAAAATATCGACCACAAAACATAATAAAATAAGTTTGTTTATATCACAGTAATGTGTTAAGTTTCCATGCTTAGTAAGGAAATTATGTTTATACAACCTTGTCATATTATTACGATGTGGGATTTTAAAGTAAATCCTATAAGGAATGAAGAAGTTGGAGGGAAAATACCAGTTTCTCGAAAAAAATCTAAGTTCAAGGGGGACATAATTCTGGAAATAGTCTTGCTAGAGTATTTAACCTTCTCAAAAATGTCGAGTGATAATAAGAAACATATATATGAAGTTTGAAGTAGATACATTAGGAAATAAAGAAGTTATTTAAAAAAGACAACATTTTTTCCCCTAAAAAATCTAAGTTCAAGGAGGTAATATTAATATTTTTTTGTGCTAGAGTTATAAACCTTGTCACATATGATGTGGTTGATGACCAGGAACTTATATTTAAAGTTTGAAGTAAACACCTTAAGAAATAAAGAACATATAGTGAAAAAGCTGAAAAATTTAAATCAGAAATCTTGAAATTCAGGCTATTTGTTGCCATAGCAACCAGAATTTTCAACATAGGAAGAAAATAAAAAGATGTGCATAATCTCCAGACTGCCATCTACCCATATTTCAAGTTTCATAAAAATATTTTCAGTACTTTTTGAGTTATCACTGGATCCAGTTTATGTGTTAAATTTGCCATATTTTCAGACTATTTGTTGCCATAGCAACCAGAATTTTCAACATAGGAAGAAAAAAAAAAGACGTGCATAATCTCCATCTGCCATCTATCCATATATCAAGTTTCATAAAAATATTTTCAGTACTTTTTGCGTTATCGCGGGATCCAGTTTTGTGGACGGACGGACTGACGGACTGACAGACTGACAGACAGACAGACAGACAGACGGACAGACAGATGGACAGACAGACAGACGGACAGACGGACGGAGGGTAAACCTAAAGTCCCCTCCGGTTAAACCGGTAGGGGACTAATAATTGCCTTGAATTGGATTTGAACCCCAGACACACTAAACGAGCGCGTTACCCTCGCACCACAGAGAAGATATACGAACAATGCCTGAATAAAATCAAGTAATACTAAATTTAGATTTTTCATTGCATTTTGGGTTTGTAATCCTTATTAATTTCGAGGTTTTTTGTTCAAGATAAACCTGTTGTTTAACATTGATGTAAATAATTTAACAAAAATCTTCTCGCCAAAACAGTCCGACATGTATATATTCCACTACTCGACAGTCAGATTTATTTGTGAAATACGCTCTCGACATCGCTTAAAATAGCATTTTCATTGATTAAAATGATATTCATCCGCGTAATTTGTGAATGTGCATTCATTGACAATTTTATAACCCAAAGCTACTTTTAAACTTTGAATGCGTTGTAATTTGTTGGATTCTTATAACAAAATGAAAATATTTCTTTCTTTTAAATCGCTAGTTTTCAGCTGTTTTAAGAACTGCTTGTTGTTAGGTTTGTCGTGAAACCGCTGTGTCAGAGATTGACTGTTATCTTTGTATTTCCTGATCTTTGATCAGAAATACAAAAAGAAATGGTAACATTCAATGAATGCAACACCCACACGACCAAGCAACACAGGACCACAGCTAAATTATCAATGAAAAATTTAATTTCAGGCTTTCAAGTGGTAAAAAAAAGATAAACAGGCTATAAGGAGTAAAACAATTGTTAAGATATGCATTGCCGTTTCCCAAGTTTGTATACCGTCTAGGAGTTGGAAGTATTATAAAACATAGTTTAAGTAATGGTTGTTGTTTGAGGTGAGGTTAATAATATCTTACTGAATTCTTAAAGTTACCTTTACTTACCTGCCCTTCACATTTGTCTTGCAAGTATCATGATTTTGTTTGTTTCGTTTAATTTGAAAGAATGTTAGGGTTTAAAGAACAACAACTATATAATCAGTTTTAAGTTTATTTCACTAGTCACAGCAATACCCATGCTGTGGAAGCTTGACTGTGTCGGGGGCTGCGTCCTGTGAACTTTGCCGTCGCCTTGTTTGTCTTTATTCCAGTTTTCCTTTTTTTTATTATTATAACGCTCTCCTTTTCTTTTCCACCGGGAAGCTTCAATATATTGGTAACATTAAAGCACAGCTCAATTGACCCATCACTAGAATGGAGGCCTTCCAATAAGAAAGCAATTTATCAGGGTATCTGCTATATCAATAATGATAATAATAATAATATTAATAGAGCCAGATTGTAACTCTTTTCCGACCTTCTTGATGATGTTTACCATGTGTAACGATATTAAATTTTAGTTTAACCTGCATGTTTATTTTACCTTGACCTTTATATTATTAGTACTATTTTATTAATGCTTGAATGGGCAGTTTTTATTTATAGACAGGCGATTTTTGCCACTAGCCAGTTTTAAAATTAAACTTAATAAGCTTACATTTGTGTTTTTACTTTATTTTATTTACATTTGTAAATTACTGAACTTTGTATACACAATAAATATACGTACATAAATTAATGCTTGAATGGGCAGTTCTTATTTATAGACAGGCGATTCCCGCCACTAGCCAGTTCTAAAATTAAACTTAATAAGCTCACATCTGTGTTCTTACTTTATTCTATTCACATTTGTAAATTACTGAACTCCGTATACACAATAAATATACGTACATAAATTACACAAAAAACATTACACCATGTGCATGAAACAGGTATCAATTACCTACAGTTTTGAATGTCTAGATCAAAACGTAGTAATCTTCTCATCAACAAAGTTTACATCCAATCCGGATAAATATGCAAGTATGTATGTAAAATGATAAATATTAAATTTCAGATCTATCTAGCAAAGGAGGTCGATTTTTTTCTTATAGAATTTAAATTATATGCACTAGACATACATAAGAAATATTAACTAATTAAGTTGAAGCCTAAATGTCTTATATAGGAATGAGGCCGGATTCATTCTCTATTTAGCCAGTGCTTTCAGTGCTTTGATCAGAGTTAAAGAGAAATCTGTGGAATAACATTCTGAGTGTGCGTGTGATTTTTTATGCTTACAATACTCAAGTTCATGTTCGTTGTATAAAAGGTATTACGAAGTTTTTTTTCCAGAACGAGTGTCAGATAAACCAAAGTGACCTTTGAAATAGGACCCATTACACTGATTGACAAAGTAAATTTTCTTAGCCTAGATATCATGATATTTTAACCATTATAAAGTTAATACATAATATCTAAGAATTACACGAAAGCTCTCAAATTGACATAGAATATTTGTAAAATTTGTGTATGTCAGTTTCCAACTCCGTACGTTTAGCTAAATCCATCATTGTAATGGAGAAAAAAACATGATTACAACAATGTAATGCTTTAAATATATTGAAATTGCTTTTGAAAGATTTTTCTCACAAGAACATATGTGAACAACAAGAAATTTAACAAACAAACCCATAGTTTGCTTTTAAATTTATGGATTGTTGGTATATTCCACTTTCGCACTTTCGTTGCTGCCGATACACAAAAAAATCTCCGTTTCGCTTTTTAGTCATCCCGAGAATCATCACGTGACCGTTGTTTTTATTCAGATTTGCAACTGAAAGGTGTTTAAACGCTTTTCCCACAAAATTGGAGAAAATGTGTATTTCAAACGATTTGCCAATCCAAAGAACACATATCAATGTATCACTGATTCTGTTTGAATGTCCCTAACACGCAGGTAACAAAAAATTATCGGTTTGTGAAATTTTACTTTTTTTTGTGACATTCGGCCGTACCTCAGTGGAGTACCTTTAAGCAAATGTTTACCATATTTGATATTATAAATGTTGCATGACTCTGTACTGGTAATACATACCTGTTATTACCACCACTATGGTTTAAGATATAGAACATGTATTTAAATAATTACTAAAATATCATGTACTGACCTGACCCTACCAATTGCATCTATTTCATCAATGTAAATAATACAAGGAGCATTCTCACGAGCATTTTGAAACAATTTCCGTACTTTGCTTGCTCCAGCACCTAAAATAATTCAATAAAATAATTAAAAACAATAAAATATTGTAGTTCAAATAAGATTAAGTTAATAACATACATAAAGCACTCACTATAACCATCATTAATACTATGAAATGCTGGCATTTGGTTCACTTTGATTTTCTTAACTCAAAATCTTCAATTGACTAGCACTATTTCACTGAACATGGCTCTACATTTGTCTTACACTGTTTTACTGAACTTGAATAGAATGTTCATTAATTTTTTTACTTATGCACTATGTCAAAGCTCTGTAAAGATATAATTGGGATGATGAAGGTGGGGGATATGAGTGGTCAGATGCTTTTAGAAGAAATTGTGAAGTAGAATCAACAACTGATTATAACTGACACCAGCTAATCACATAAGCATGTAAAAGTTTGTTTGATTGGGTTTTATGTTGCACTGGTACAGTATAGGTCATTTGGCAACATTCCAGCTTTACTGGTGGAGGAAGACCTCACATGCCCGTTTGTGCCTTCAATAATGCACCTGACTAGAACCACTGACATTCCGTAAGCTAGCTGGATAGTTTTCTCACATAAAAGAATCCGGATTCAAACCCACAGCAGTGAGGGGCAAGTGGTTTGAAGTCAACAACCTTAACCACTCAGACATAAGCATGTGAAAGTTTGTTTGTTTGGTTGGTTTTAAGTCACACAAACATTGTAGTCATATGGTCACTTTCCAACTTAACTGGTGGGGGGAAGACCTCAGGTGCCCTCTGTGCATTATATTAGGTGCAAGCGAGCACCTGAGTAGAACCACCAACACTCTGTAAGCTAGCTGGAAACTTTCCTCACAAGAACAAATCCAAAATTGCTGGTTTGACTCAAACCCACAGCAGTGTGAGGAAAGATCAAATGACGAGTCAATTTTGCAGGTGGCTACATATTACCGCACCATGTCATATATCCAAGCTCTGGGCAGTGTTGTTTATTATGAGATTTTTATATCAAGTCTCCTATACAACTCAAAGTTACAAATAAGATCCCAAGGCAGGGCAATTTTTAACTTCAGTGCCAATATTCATATAAACTATGAATAGGAAATGTTAGATGTAAAACATCTATGCCATGTAGTGTCATACAAGAGGATTAAGCTGTCTTTCCCCATAAAAGTCTATGTAAAGAAATTGATCCCTATAGTTTGGCCAATTTTGACCTTTATACAAAATTTTGTTATGGTGAACCAGGTTGCACTACATGGCAAAAATCTCAGCTCTGTACATAGAAATTTCTGAGAAGATTTTAATGTGTTTTCCTAGATTTATGTAAAATATGTGAACCCAAGGGTTTGGCAAATATTTACCCTGGGGGAATGATACTTTTCAACTTTTGTTGAAGATAAAAGATGATGCTCCTAGCTAAGTATCTTAGCTTTGAGCATTAAAAGTCCCTGAAGAGAAGATTTTAAAGTATAATAATGCAAGGTGTATCGTTTAAATGCTTTGTAATTAATCAATCAGAACTACCTGCCTTCATTACTTTATTCCAAAGTATTTAAACTCAAACTCTGCATTTTTCTACAACGAACTTAAAATTGATATCTATTTCCTGATAGGTATGTACCAATAATCATGGTGATAGCAATATAATTGAGCCGTGTCACGACAAAACCAACATAATGGGTTTGCGACCAGCATGGATCAAGACCAGCCTGCGCATCCGCGCAGTCTGATCAGGATCCATGCTGTTCGCTATCAGTTTCTATACTGGTTATAGAGTTTGTAAGCGAACAGCATGGATCCTGATCAGACTGCGCGGATGCGCAGGCTGGTCTGGATCCTTGCTGGTCGCAAACCCATTACGTTGGTTTTGTCATGACGCGGCTCAATTATAGAATAAAATATTACCAACAAACATATCCATGAACTCTGTGGCAGCCATGTAGTAAAATGGTACATCACATTCTGAGGCTAAAGCTTTAGCCAGCAATGTTTTACCACATCCAGGAGGTCCCAATAAAAGTGCTCCAGTAGGTGGTCTTGCTCCAAGCTTCTGTTAAACAAAACATATAAGACTACATGTATTACCAAGTCTTGTCATTCTGAATTGATACAAAATTAAAATATCGACAACAAATATTAATAATTTCTAATATCTTATTTTGACTTTTATTGAAAAAAAAAAAAAAAAGAGTAAAAGCTGTTACTTCATTTAGTTATTAAAAGCATAAAGTGTTCAAATACCAACAGCAGACATATAAATCCACCTTGTTGAGCAATTGGTAAAACATGGCTAAAGTATATTGTGTAAGTTCTGTTGAGGTTCAACCATAATTGGGAGAAAAACATTCAAGATAAAAAACAATTTTTACTGTATTTTCTTCATTAAAAGAGGCACAATTTTATACATATAAGGAAAGAAGATAGTGGCGGCGTGGCCGAGTGGTTAACGCATCGGACTAGTAATCTCAGGATTGCTGACCGTGTGGGTTCAAACCCTGTTAGGGGCAAGCAGTTGTTTCCTTGAGCAAGAAACTTTACATTCATTGCTTAGTCCTGGTTGGTTCCAGGAACAGATTCGAGAGTGTTTTATTAAGTTTATAGCTTCCAACACAATCATACTTGAAGTTACAAGCAAATATCTGTAGAGGTTGAAGAGATATGATCTTAAACAAGACAATGCAGATTAAACTTAAACCAAAGTCATATACTGACCTAGAGACTGATACTAACACCTGTGTGGGTAGGACAGCCTTACTATTCTTCAAATAGTTTCAGCTAAAATCGAGCCAAATAAAAGGTATGAAACAGCTTCAAATTGAATAGTTAGACAACAAGTGAGAACTAAACCTACTTGAACTAAATCTTTTT
>NW_026863792.1:0-7197 GCF_026571515.1 Ruditapes philippinarum | reverse complement strand
CTTTGTATCCCGCGCTAAAATAGGGTTTTTCATCAATCATTTTAGTTCAAAAAATTTTTTTTGTCCAAATATACATGATATACAAAAATAGTAAAAAAAATGAAAAAAGGGATTTTCAAACATTTAAAACAAAAATTTTCAATAATTTTTTTCGGGGAAGGCAAGGTCTTTTTGGGAGCTAAAAGTCAAAATTTAAAATTTTCAAGATTTATTTCAAGTATTGAGGGCTTCCATAAAGTTTGTTGAAATCCAAAAAGTATTGCCAAGAATAGGCAAAATTTTAATCGAATTTTTTGCCCATAGGGGGAAATTCATTTTTATCTCAATCGCTTTCCGGGAAAATTTACCTCAAAGAAAATTTGGGAGGAAGTCGGAGGGAAAGCACGGACGGCCCTTTCTTAGGGATAGCCCTCATGGGGTTTGTTTTATTTCTTTTTGGTTTCTTATTTAAAAAACCAAAATTTTAAATTTTTTATACCCTAAAAATTTAAATTTAAAAAAACCAAGACATACGAATGAACTTTCAAAATTTTAATTTTATCCAAAACAAAACCCCATAAATATAAATGTCTTTTTCCTCTAAGACCCGGACGGCGGTTTCCGGGAGGGCCCAAGGGAAAAAAAAAAATTTTCTCTTTCCAAACTTTACTGGGGGGGAAAAAAACTTTTAATCAGGCCGGGCCCTTTTTTAAAAAAAAACCCATTTTTTTGAATATTTTCTTAAAAAAAAATGGGTTACATTTTTTTTCAATTTTAATAGGTTAAAAACCCCAAAAACTTTTCAAATATTTTAAATCGTCTCGGGGTTAGGTTTTCACGGTTTTATTTTTATTTATTGTTTGTTTCCCCGGGAACCAAAGGCATCCCTTTTTGTATTCCCATTGGGCCCACTTTTGGGTTCTAAAAGGTTCCACATACAAAACCTTAAAATACAAACATATCCCAATTTTTAAAAATGGCCTATCGTATGCCCCACTTTTCCTTTTGGATAAAGGGGTTTTTTTCGGGAAGAACAAAAACCCGCAAAACCCCAAAATACAAGATGAATTCCTCGGATATTTCACCACCGACGACCCCCTTACAAATCACGGGAAATACTGTCCCCAAACCCGGAAACTCCCATGCTTCGCGCTTTTTTTTCCCTCGGGATAAAAGCCTCCATAACGGAATACCTTTTTTGCCTTTTCGGTCAGACTGCATCAAATAACTATGGGTTCCTTAAAGGGAAACAAAAGGAAAGAAAAGGGCGCGCAGTAAATGGCGGGAATGACATACGATTTGACAAATACAGACAGGTGAAACGGGAAAAAGCAGGGAATGTAACCAAATCATACTGTGGGGTTTCCCCAAATCGAAACTTTCAAAAACTGTCCCCAAAATCAAACCCCTTTCCGTATTTTGGGCGTTTTGTTTTCCAAAAGCCCCTTAAGGGAACTTTGGAAAAACATAACTCAAAATTTTTGCCCCCCAAAAACTTTTTTTTTTAAAAATTTTTGTTTTTAAACATGTAAAATAAATTTTTTTTTAAAATTTTTTCAAAAACCAAATTTTGAAAAATTTCAATTCCTTAAATTTTAAATACTTTTTAAACCCATCTGCATTGGGCCCAAATTAACATTTCCAACAACAATTTTACATTTTTTAAATAGCTTTACATATACATTAAACACAAAAGGAAAACTAATTTTTTCCCAAAAATTAAAAACTTGAAAATCTCTTTTGTTTTTTTACAGGGGTCAATGCAACAAAAACCAGGTCGCCCCAAAGGGTAAAATTTGAAAATGTAAAAAATGAAAAAACCTTTCCCGCTCAAACATTTAGTAAGGTTCACAGAACAAATGATCTTTATTCCTTAAAAGCCCGAAACACTTTTCCGTTTTTCCCCCGTGCTCTCTCAAAAAAAAAAAAAAAAAAAAAAAAAATTATAAAAATTCCCAATTGAGAAAATACTATGCAGTTTTTTAGGGAAATTTTAATTTAAAAAAATTTTTGGGGGGAGTGGGGTTATAAATTTTGTTTTCCCAAAAATTTTAAAGACAATCTTTTTATTTATTAAATTTTACCTTACTTTTACTTTTTCGTCTTTAAAACGAATTATTTTCATTTTTTTATTTTTACTACTCCCCAGCGTTTAAATAGACATCTTTTTTTCCCCCCCTTCGGTATCAAGAGATACAATTACCAACGTTAAAACCGCAAAAAACAAAAACTTCAAAAAGATACTACAAAAATAATCAGAAATCTAATGTTTTTTTTTTATAAAATTTTAAATTAACCCTTTAAATTTTATTTTTAACCTAATTTTATGGTCAAAATCTCAAAAGAGTTGTTATAAAAAAAACCTCAATTACATATTTATTATTTAAAATAAAAAAATTACCGGTATAAAATTTTTTAAAATTTATAAAATTTTTATTTTTTTAACTTTTTCAACTTTCCCTTTTTGGGGAAATTTCCCCCAAAAACACTTTTTTTTTCTTTCCCATATTTTTTAAAATTTAATTTTTTTTTTAAAACTTCAAGCATAAAAATTTTAAACTTGGGCCAGCAGACATATAGTTAAAACGCTTTCAAGTATTTTTAAAAAAGTTTTTTGTTTGCCCAAAAATTTACCCATAAAAAATTTTTGATTATTGAAATTAAATTTAAACGATCCCTCCTTTTAAAACAATTCCTTTTTTCATTTTTTTTTCCTTCAAAACTTTACCCCATGTTTCGATATCTTTTAAAATGATACGTTATCGGGGAAAAAAAGTATTAAGAAAAATATTAAAACTTTAAAAACAAGCTAACAAACCCATTTAAAACATTCATTAAACTTTTAAAATAAATTTAAACAACAAACAACTTTTTACAAATTATATATTTAAATTACGTCACAAAAAAAAATAAACAAAAAATTCAACAAGGAAAGGGGGCGTTTTAAACCAACATTCAGCACAAAATCAATTTTTCCCGGGGATGTTTTATCAAAAAATTTAAAAGTTTTTTCCCTAAAAATATTTTGCTTTTTAAATTTAAAACCTTTGTAAACTTCTTTCCCCAAGGGGGTAACCGAAGCATATGATGAATCCCCAAAAACCATATTTATTCCCTTCCCAAATTTTTTTCCTCAATAACAAATTAATTCCCCGGGGCTAAAATTTTTATACTTAACAAAAAACGTCTCATTTTTTCTTTAAATAGCTATAAAAGATATTTCCCGTATTTTTCCCATTATTTAACCCCCAATATACCCTCAGTTTTTTCAATGTTGTAAGATAAGGGGAAAAAGGTTCTTTTGGGTTTGCAAAAAAAGGAGAAAATTGTTTAAGAGTTTTTTTATTTTTAAATTTAAATTTGCCGGGACTTTAGAATAAAACACGCCCCCAATTTAGCACCCATAAAAACATTACGTAAAACATCCCCTGAACGGGTTTTTTTTCAAAAAAAATTAATTGAGTCTTTGCCATTTAAAAAATTCATGAAAAACCCAGCTTTAAAAAAGGATGCTTTTTTTTATTCGTTTTTTTACAAAATTTAAAAACGGTTTTAGATAACTAATATTCGAAACTAAAGTAAATTTTGGGGGGTACGAGGGAAAACGTTTAAATTTCTCGAGCAAAAATTTTTGGGGAAGGGTTTAAAAGTTGTTTCCAAACAAAATTTCTGCACTGCCACTTTGGTTAAATTTGGTACTTTTTGTACCTTCGGTCCAGAGAAGAGGGCGCCCAAAATTAAATTGCTGAAAATTTCTTGTTTCCATTTAAATCGTCATACCGTTAACAAAATACGTATCAAGTTTTTTTCAACACCGCTCTTAGTTTCTTTTTTTTTCACTTTTATTTTAATAAAGGGTTTGTCTCTTTCTACTCCAACAACTAAAAAAAATCATTTAAATACCTTGTTCGTATGTTATACAAAAAGATATTATGTTTTCAGTAAACATTTTCCTTTTAATCCCAAAAACCCTTTAAATTAGCCGATTTTTTCATAACGTAAAGATGACGTCACTTTCCTGTTTAAACTTGTATACCCTTTGTGTTCCACTGTTGAAATTTCCCTTTCCCGTTAGGGTTCCCCCTTACCTTGTATTCTAAACTTGATTAAAACTACTTTTTGTTGATGCCAAATTGGTATTAGATTAACCCGGGTTCCACATTTTTGGGGGGGTTTTTTTAAGAATTTAAAACGTAAATCTTTTTTCCCGAATTTTTAAGGGAACCTATTTTCAAAGCCCCCCAAAAAGTCCCCTTAAAAAATTTTAAAAAGCGTTAAAATTTCAATTTTCACGAAAAAAACCTTTAAAAATTTTAAAGCGAAAAACCCCTTTAAAAAAAATTCGGGGTAATCTCACAAAAATTTATTTTTTCTTTTTCCCTTTTGGGGTTGAAAATTTATAATGACTTTTAATTTGGAAGAATTAAATTTTCCATTCAAATGACAAAAAAATTTAACTAAAAGGGGATTAAGGTATTGGGAAGTTTCACGCCAGAATTAGGTTTAAAAAATCCTGTAAACAGAAATTGGGAATTGAAAAAAATAAATTTGATTTTTAAAGTTTTCAAATTCTATAATAAAATTTCATCAAACCTATATGTTGCCTTTTCGAAATTTGCGTCTTATTTTTTTTGTAAAAAACCCAGGGGAATGGGTGTTGTCTGTTTTTAAATTTTTTTAGAAATAAATCGCCGTTAATGTTTCCTTTTCAAAAAATGGTTGACAAATTACGGGGCATTGGGGTTTTTTAAACTAAATTTTATTTACTACGTGCAAAGCCATAGATTTAGGGTGCATACGCGATATATAGCGTGCGCAAGCGATAGCTAATACGAGCGCTCGTGATAGTATTACGTGACTATCCGTCATTTATTTCATGCTTTCCAGTGTTTTACTGTAATATTCAATATTAATCTAAAAACCACTATAAAATTAAAAAAATATAATTTTTCTATGCCGGATTATGGGAATGGGGATGAAAATATATCTAACTAAATGAATAAAAGCAAAAATAAATACCCGTCATGACAAAACCAACATAGGGGGTTTGCGACCAGCATGGTCCAACCAGCCTGCGCATCCCCCCAGTTTGATCAGATCTATCTGTTCGTTTTCTTTTCTTTTCTATTGTAAGAGTTTTTTGGGGATCAGACTCGCGATGCGTGGTTCCATGTTGGCGCAAACCATTACGTTTTTTTCGTGACGGGGGCTCATATCCCTCATAAAAATTTGCTGCTTAAAAAAGAAAGTCGATGTATCTTTACATCATTTTAAGACCCAGTAACAATTTTTTCATTTTTTATTTCATAAATATGATCTCAAAAAAAATTTGTCAATATTTGAAATTCAAAAATTATTTATAAAGATATTCCCGAATTTAACATTTTATGTAAAAAAAGGGAAAGGGTAATTAAAATTTATTTTTTAAAAATTCTAAGTAAAATTTTTCCCCAATAAGAAATGAAATGAAATTTTAGTGATTAAAATATTACAAATTTTTGCAGAACACATTTTACATATTTTTGGGATGTTTGAAAATTGTTTTTTTTTGCATTATTATATAATAAATTTTTTTGGGTTTTAAAAAAACCAGTAACAATATCAACCAAAAAACATACAGGATCTTTAAATATACATGTTTGTTTACTATAATAATTAGTACATGACTGACAGGAAATTCCTTCAAGGAGCATGACGGTGAAGTGGCTGCACATGTTGGTTCAAACGAGAGAAATGATTGCAAACTTGACAAAAGGGCTACGATCATGATATTACAACACAGGCCCCAAAAAACCCAAATGTCAAGTCTATACAAATTTTCCTTTAAAAGTAATAAAATAAAAAAACTGTAAAAATTTTTCAAGGAAAAACAGTGATTTTAAATAAATATATTTTCTTTTAAACCTTGCATTTTCTATTTGACTGAATATAATAAGTCTGCAATAAAAATGCTTGAAGTACAAGTCGCTTAAACAAGATTTTTTTTGTGTTTATTTTATTTGAAAAATGCAAGTTTAACTACTTACATGATATTGACAGACATATATTTAATCTTGTTCGGTGAACATATAGATGTGAATAAATGTGCAAAACACCTTTCTGGACTCTCATTTGTCAAATCTCAAAATATGAACATGACACGTTTCTTTTTTCAAATCGGAAACTAAGAAACCAAGACCTAAAACCGAGAGTGCCATAAACATTACCTTAAGAAATGGGCTTAAAAATGAAAATAACATACAAACCCACTTACCTGAAAAAAAAAATTGGTGAGTGTTTTTAAAAATTCATACTCTTACCCTTTTTTTAATTCGCTTTTAAACCCTTTTCAAACTAAATCCTACCCCCAGTAAAAAGAACCCATAAGAGCATAAATTATATCTTCCTGTGCCCTTTTTTGCCAAACGTATGAACCAAAAGAATCAAAAAACCCCCAAACACGATTTTGAAATTTTATTTTTAAAAAAAATTTTTTGCGAAATTTTTCTAAACTTTTTCAAAAATAATGTGTGAATAAAGTAAAGAAACAAAGAAAGGCGCCATTTACTGAACGCAACCATCAAGACAACATAGCAAATTAAGAACACTGGCAAAGAACCCGAGTAGGGCATCGAACAAAACCAGGTGTTGACTTTCAGTCTGAGCAAGGTCTAAACAATGATATAAGATGACCCTTGCTTTCACTTTAGTTTTTCTGACCACGTAAATCAAATGACTTATACTGACATACACATATAAAAGTAAATTTCATTAAAATTCAATCAAATATATCTCTTACGAGATAATCAAGTTTTTCTGTGATACTGTTGGCACATTGGATATTCAAATTTTATATGTATTATATAAATAAACCCCTTGTGTATGACTTAGAAAACCTGTAGACTCGAATTGTCAATATAATGTCTCTATTTGATTTTTTCCTGGCATCTTGTATTTATAAAAATCCCGTTGACATTCCTTATGATCTAAAGCAGTAATTTAAAATTGGGAAAAAAAGTCCAATAACACGGGTGGCTCTTTTCAACTTTTTCCGGGACGGACAATGTAAAAAATATAACTCCCTCGCCCCCCACCCAAATGAAATTAATTCATATGTTTTGGGAATAAAATTATTTTATCTTTAAAACCCGTGCAGCAATATATTTTCATTTAAAAAAAATACATTTTTTATTTTAAACGACAAATTTTTTCACACAAAAACATTTTAAATGTTTTCCT
>NW_026863791.1:0-16381 GCF_026571515.1 Ruditapes philippinarum | reverse complement strand
ACAAAACATTACGTATATGCCATTATAAAAACAGACATTGTATTAGCTTACCACTTAATTTTACAATAAACAAACAATAAAAAATATAGGTTACTCCGATCCTCGACCACACGATTGATCTTTGTTAAGTGATGACATATTATACATAAATGTTTACAGAAATACTTGACTTGACATGAACATATTGTATTTAAATTAAGAATATGTTAATAATATTCAATTGTATTCATATATGGTTAACTCCTCCTGTACAATAAAGGTTAATTATCTATCAATCTATCTACCCACTTTCCCAACTACCTAACTAATGGTCAGTTTGTACCGTATAGTGATCAAATGTTCAAGTAAGCATTTCATATGCTATTCACAGTCTGTCCGACTCCATATGGACGAAAGTAGAAAATTTTCCTAAATGAGTAGAAGAATATTTCGATTTTTGTTAATATAAATGTAAATAGTTTTTAATCAGATTCATGTCACAGAGTTGTTCTGCACATTTTCTTGTACATTTAATAATTTTGTCGTTTTTATTTGCTAAAAATGCTTGAGAAAAATAATAATCGCAAAGTTTAACTATGTATGTTACAATCCTCATTAAAGGTACTCCACTGAGGTACGGCCGAATGTCACAAAAAAAGTAAAATTTCACGAACCGATAATTTTTTGTTACCTGCGTGTTAGGGACATTCAAACAGAATCAGTGATACATTGATATGTGTTCTTTGGATTGGCAAATCGTTTGAAATACATATTTTCTCCAATTTTGTGGGAAAAGCGTTTAAACACCTTTCAGTTTGCAAATCTGAATAAAAACAACGGTCACGTGATGATTCTCCGGATGACTAAAAAGCGAAACGGAGAATTTTTTGTGTATCGGCAGCAACGAAAGTGCGAAAGTGGAATATACCAACAATCCATAAATTTAAAAGCGAATTATGGGTTTGTTTGTTAAATTTCTTGTTGTTCACATATGTTCTTGTGAGAAAAATCTTTCAAAAGCAATTTCAATATATTTAGAGCATTACATTATTGTAATCATGTTTGTTTTTCTCCATTACAATGATGAATTTAGCTAAACGTACGGAGTTGGAAACTGACATACACAAATTTTACAAATATTCTATGTTAAATTGAGAGCTTTCGTGTAATAATTAAATATTATGTATTAACTTTGTAATGGTTAAAATATCATGATATCTAGGCTAAGAAAATTTACTTTGTCAATCAGTGTAATGGGTCCTATTTCAAAGGTCACTTTGGTTTATCTGACACCCGTTCAGGAAAAAACAAACTTCGTAATACCTTTTATACAGTGAACAAGAAGTTGAGTATTGTAAGCATAAAAAATCACACGCACACAGAGAATGTTATTCCAGAGATTTCTCTTTAACTCTGATCAAAGTACTGAAAGCACTGGCTAAATAGAGAATGAATCCGGCCTCATAATAGGACATTTAGGCTTCAACTTTATTAGTTTATATTTCTTATGTATGTCTAGTGCATATAATTAAAATTCTATAAGAAAAAATCGATCTCCTTTGCTAGATAGATCTGAAATTTAATATTTATCATTTTACATAAATGCTTGCATATTTATCCGCATTGGATGTAAACTTTGTTGATGAGAAGATTACTACGTTTTGATCTAGACATTCAAAACTATAGGTAATTGATACCTGTTCCATGCACATGGTAAACATTATCAAGAAGGTCGGAAAAGAGTTACAATCTGGCTCTATTAATATTATCATTATCATTATTGATTTAGCAGATATCCTGATAAATTTCTTTTTCATTGGAAGGCCTCCATACTAGTGATGGGTCAATTGAGTTGTGCTTTAATGTTACCAATATATTGAAGCTTCCCGGTGGAAAAGAAATTGAGAGCGTTATAAGAGTAAAAAAGGAAAACTGGAATAAAAACAAACAAGGCGACGGCAACGTTCACAGGACGCAGCCCCCGACACAGTCAAGCTTCCACAGCAGGGTTATTGCCGTGACTAGTGAAATAAACTTAAAACTGATTATATAGTTGTTGTTTTTTAAACCCTAACTTTCTTTCAAATTAAACGAAACAAACAAAATCATGATACTTGCAAGACAAATGTGAAGGGCAGGTAAGTAAAAGTAGCTTTACGAATTCAGTAAGATATTATTAACCTCACCTCATACAACAACCATTGCTTAAACTATGTTTTATAATACTTCCAACTCCTAGACGGTATACAAACTTGGGAAAGGGCAATGTATATCTTAACCATTGTTTTTACTCCTTATAGCCTGTTTATCATGGCATACTCATTGTTAATAGTTTTGTTAATATTTTGATAAAAAAGGTCAGGTTCATTTCCCGACTATTTTGAAAACACGAGTGACTGGTTTCAAAAACTGCAATGGCTAAATATTGATCGGGTGCATTTCATTGCATAAATAAGTTAGGACGAGAACCCTGCTTTTCTTGCTTTATAGCACTAATCCCTTTACTTTTCTCTACTTTTGTCTCTTCTTTCTTCCTGTTTTTCATTTTTTTGTTTAGTCTTTTTATTTACCACTTGAAAGCCTGAAATTAAATTTTTCATTGATAATTTAGCTGTGGTCCTGTGTTGCTTGGTCGTGTGGGTGTTGCATTCATTGAATGTTACCATTCCTTTTTGTATTTCTGATCGAAGGAAATACAAAGCTAACATTCAATCTCTGACACAGCGGTTTCACGACAAACCTAACAACAAGCAGTTCTTAAAACAGCTGAAAACTAGCGATTTAAAAGAAAGAAATATTTTCATTTTGTTATAAGTATCCAACAAATTACAACGCATTCAAAGTTTAAAAGTAGCTTTGGGTTATAGAATTGTCAATGAATGCACATTCACAAATTACGTGGATGAATATCATTTTAATCAATGAAAATGCTATTTTAAGCGATGTCGAAAGCGTATATCACAAATAAATCTGACTGTCGAGTAGTGGAATATATACATGTCGGACTGTTTTGGCGAGAAGATTTTTGTTAAATGATTTACATCAATGTTAAACAACAGGTTTATCTTGAACAAAAAACTTCGAAATTAATAAGGATTACAAACCCGAAATGCAATGGAAAATCAAAATTTAGTATTACTTGATTTTATCCAGGCAGTGTTCGTATATCTTCTCCGTGGTGCAAGGGTAACGCGCTCGTTTAGTGTGTCTGGGGTTCAAATCCAATTCAAAGCAATTATTTTTTATAAAGTTTCTTTGTTAAGGAAATAGCCACGATATGCAAGGATAAAGTGTGGCTGTCATAAAAATGAACATAAATGATTTTTTGATGCAACTCTAGTCATGCAAATTTCCATATGTATCAAACTCTGATACCAAGCAAGAAGAATTATAGTACGTAAAAATAAACTTATACAGGAAAATAATACAGTTATACAGTGCGATTTAGATTGCAAAGATCAATTAATCTTCCTAAGTATTTCGGTTATAGTGATTATACCATAATCAAACGTTAAAGGTCTCCTAAAAAATGTTCTTTGGAATTAAATACTAAGTGTAAGCACTAGAACATAAACCACCAGATTGCTTGCAAAATCTTTATCGGCAGGATAAATTGGTTCACAAAACATAATTTTTTCACAGTCATGATCAAATGATCAGACTGTCATTTTCTTCCTGTTACTGAAAGATACGAACAGACTGTGATTTTCTTCCTGTTACCGAAAAATACACACTAGGAAGATTTCAAGTAGAAGAGACGTCACTGACAGAATATTTGAATAGAAAAAAATTTGCTAAACCCTATTTATGAAAGAGAAATCGGGGATGCTACTTATTAAATTATTTGCCCATAAAAGAGGGTTTATATTACTCGTTTAGATTATTTTCAAAAACAAAAGTCTCAAAAAGCAAAGGTTAGCTGATATTAAGATGTAAACCGCGACATCTAAAATTTATTTACCTGTGAAACTGGAGTGAAAATGTGTTAGTTTATCCGGTTTTTTCTTCAGTGCCTTCAGCACTTTGATCTTATATGAAGTACAAGTAAACTATATCGTTTTCACCGAAAAATCATTAAATTCTAAACAAGTTTCTAATAGAATCATAAACATTTATTGTATCATAGTTTGAAAACATTTCTGTTGAAAACGTGTCAGAGTTAAATCAAATTCATATACATGGACAGTGCGTAACTGGAGTGCAGGTAATAGTTCCCAACACTCCAGAGCATGCCCATTGATGTACTCATTCTTTTTTTTTTGGGGGGGGGGTGCTTTCTTTTTTTTTTGGGGGGGGGGGGTGCTTTTTGTGGAATAACGATAGAAATGCCACATTCAGAAGCTGGTTCATAGGTTTTTTTTCTGGGGTTTCATATTGTTACAACAGGGAACGTGCATTTAATTTTGCCTATGGTATGAATATGATGTAATTGTGTGTGGAACGTGTATGTACGATCCTATCAAGATAGCCTACGAAACGTCACTCATTACATACACAGATGCCCGTTTGTGCCAGAAACAATTTTGCAAAGGGGGCACCTGAGTTCTTACTCCACCAGTAAAACTGAAGAGTCGCCAACATGACCTACAAAGTTGTGTGTGACGTAACCCCCACTCCATCCCAAAAACAAACAATCAAATCAAATGAGACATGTCATTAACTGTATTTGATTTAAATACGTTATAGATAGCGTTAAATACATTTATTAGTGTGATTACACTGTGCTCGTTATAGTATAAATATCACCGATGCATTATGTTTGCCTTAGAATATTGAAATTGAAACTGAAATGTCAATGAAAATAATTGTACATGTATATAATATCTTTCCGTTTTGTCTAGAAAATGTCCGCTTCGCTGGCGTTTGATTTCTCAAGACAACGAAATTGCTACCTTGATTATCTTTTATACAGTTTTTCTTCGTTATACTCAAGTTATATAAACATGATAGGTTAGAGTGTTGAGAAAAAATCAATAAACTTTTTTATCCCCGTTTACTCTGTTGTTCCAAAAATGTCCGTTGCGTATTTTAGTCATACCCGATGAATTGTGGGTAACTTCTGTACATGTCTGGGAAAACCAACTTTCATTTTTGCATCAAAAGCTAATGTGAAAATGCATTTTCTAGCATAATTGTTGTTAGAGGGTTGGTTAAAGTGTAAGTTATTGTTATTTTAGTTATAATATTGTGATTTGTGAGGAAATTTGTTAACATTTTTTTGGACACCAAATTACCTGTCAGACCTCAGTGTAGCCCCTTTAAGTCCTCGATTTTTATCTTTAATAATTAACTACATTTGTTATAACATTACAGCCTTTCTATTACCCCAGTTTCATATAGGTGTATCGTCCCATCGCATAATGTTTTAAACCTCCATGATAAATCATTTTTTTGTACAGAATATATTGCTTTAGAGAATTTAAAAAGAAAAGAAAAGATAAAATTTCAGCCCGTTAGAATATATCCGGAAATCCGTACACTTTAAAAACGTGTTTAATACAAGACAACGCTCTGAATTTATCATGCTAAAATATTGAATTGTGATAAAACAATTTTATTCTGGTGTTGATATTTGCTGGCATATTTTAAACTTATTTCGTTTTTCATGCAATTTCAAAAATGCCATTATATGTATTTATTTTAGCTAGAAATAATTTACGCATTAATCTAGTTATATTTGCATCTCTTTAAAAAGTATGACATGATAAGAGCCGGACAAAACAAAACTATTACATAGTCATGTGGGACCGTAATCTGTGGTTCATTTGAATGATTTATGAAATTCGATTTTTCCATGAAGGACATATAAGAATCATTGTTAACTAAATTTACATCCGCTATATCAGGCTAGATGATTTTATTCATTTATTTTATTTTTTCATTTTTATTTTATTTTTTTCGTGGTTGCCCTGGCTGGTAAAATTACATAAAAATTTCTTTTGGCTTCTAGCAAAACAATGCCTGCAATTTAAGGAGCTCATTCTATAAGGCATGCTTATGTTTTTGGCATACATGTATTTCCAATTGAATATACAAATGTATAGAATAGATAAATTAGAGAAAATATAAATGCACTTGATAATGCAGTAATTGCAGTTACAAAGAGATTTAAATCTTCTTTCATGTGTGTATACTCACTTGTAAAACCATGTGCGAAATGATTTGTCGTAGATGAAAAAGCCATCAATTTCATTTCAGTGTTTGTTAAAAACGTTTCATGTGTCTCTGGGATCAGTTATTCTAATTTTTTAAGTACTGGGGATTATACACCGCATAAGCCGGATATATAGAAAGGTAGGAGTGGGAATGAAAAAGGGGGGCAATACACAGTTTCCAAGGCTTCTCGGCAAACAACTGACTTCGCCACAATCAAAACCTAACACACACGTCTGTAATCACATACCTGGAAAAAATTTATTTCATATTTAACATAAACATATGTATCTCACAGCAAACAATTAAAAATACATGTCCACCTTCTTGTTTTCTGGCACAATGCCCTGTGTTTTTCATTGTTTTGGTCGCGAAAATCAACGACAAAAAGAGTGGATTACCCCTATTTGCAAAATAACAAAAATATATTAACGTCAAAAAATTAAATCACAAGCTATACCAGTAGTGTTTCTTCCTTCATAAAAAATGCACAATCTGAAAATAACATCCAAACGGGGAGTCATCCACCTTCTTTTTTCACTATTCTAAGTCTTCTGCATACCCTTTTAATTGAAGAGCTGATTCACCGGCTAGCTCCGAAAACCACACATTCGCATCCGACAGGTACTCTCTCAAAATGCAAGGGTCAACGCCACTAAATTCAATTTTACTAAATTAGTGAGACACAATACAAGTCACAGAAACTTGAAATATAGTAACTATAAATATTTAGAACCTCAAATATCAACTTCAATTTCAAAACTGTCTCTTATTTGTAAATTTGACCCTGGCCAATTTTCTGCGATTTTCAGCTATACGTTTTCGTTGAGGAAAGGTTTCTTCTGGAGGTCTTACTTATATCCAAAAGATTTCCTTCCGATTTCATCCGCATTTGTCCTCAAACACAATTGTTTATCAAAAGTGCCAAGCTGCTGAACATTTTCTGGTAAAAATGTAAAACTGATCATCGTCTTTTTGTATCTGAATGAAGAAGATTGGAAATGTTCAGACAAATAATTACCACAATTGCTCAACCGTTTATACCATATAACTGAGTATTTTCTAGTGGGCAAAACTGAACATTTCATTTATTTCTTTCGTCGGAATTCTCGGTTTACATTCCGTATGTACTATATATATATAATAGTTCTGGTAAATGGTAAGTAGCCATGGTTACCAAGGATGAGTATAACCGGACAACGCTGCCGGACGAATGTGTTTACATATCAGTTATTTGGCTTTTCTGCTGTTCCTTATTCAAGTATGTTCACGTCTCAATGAGTTATAACTTTAGTGTGATACCTCAATTTTTTCACTGAAGGTATCAACTTCACTGTAAGATAAAGTCGCAAAAAGCATTGGTTATAATGATTCTTATTTTCTAATTACTAGCCATAATATTTCTTTTGGTCGAAATGTATTACATTGGAAACGTGTTTCACGGACAGAAATAGACGAGTTTTCTCTATCGTAATATGTCGATCAAAATGCAATCCATCATAATAAACGCGCCGCTTATTGTACTATATAGTTATACTAAAAAACATAAGGCTACAAAAGTTATTAAACGTTGTTTGCAGACGTCAATATAACTTACAGTTATTGGTAATGTATAGAGATAGATACATATTTAGTACATTGGTATTTTCTGTCTAGCTAAAATCTTCAGTGACTACTAAGTAATTAAATCATAATCTTTCGTTACAACTTTTGCTTGATTTAAAGACACATATAACTCAGTACACTAATACCAAACAAGTAAGTCGCAAGTCTACGACACAAGACCATTGGTCATGGATATCAAAGCGTTCTAACTTACACACAAGGGTGTGTCACAGGTGTTTCATATTCAGCAACTCAAGGTTCTTGACCATAGATACCCAACTGCTCTTGCTTATTCTCTGAAATCAGCGCCTTAAAACCTTTGACCATAGATACCCAACTGTTCTTGTTTAAACAAAAGTCGCAAATGTTTCTAAATCAGCGACCAAGCCATTGATATTCACTTGTCATTACTTATATGCACTTGTACGTTAAGCTAATATTTTTATTTGTGATGTTACAGTACGAATAAATAATACGACCTGACACGAGTGAACTAGTGTTTATTCCTGAATTTGTGCCAACCTAAGTATGCATTATAGATGTTGTATGGAATGATAGGACTGTTTCCTGTCATTATGAGGAGACGATAAAGATTTACTTTCTTGTAACGTACACTTAACAATTCTATATCATCTAATGTTTTCATATGTTAGTGATTTGTTTGAAATATGAAATACAAAATGGACAAAAGATCAACTTGCTATAGAAAATTTGACGTTGGTGTTTGGATGAAAATTGCATTGTGTTGTGTTGTTTGGACATATCTCATAGATCTAGGTAAATTTGAATAAAAAATATATAATTTAAATTACTTACACCATATTCTAAAGATTTTTCCTGAAAATTTTGAAAATTATGATAACTGTATATTGATTACATTTTTTGTATTCAAGCGACTTTTACTTTCTAAGTTTTAAATTGAAAATAAAATAAAAAATAAGCAAAAAAGTTACGACATACGATAACATGGTTTATCTATTTCACTTGTCATATATATTTATGTTTTTTTCTTTTTTTCACAGAAATTATTATGCACAAACTATACAGCATATATTTTGCTATATAGAAACTTACAATGTCTGGTTTAACATCAACAAATATTTCAATTTTACATGTATATAAACTCATAATTTATATTGTTAAAACAATGAATTTAAATAGTAAAAAAACATAAATTAAAGATCCAGTATCACATTTTTTATGGTTTTATATCATAAATATGATCCTCAAATTAAGACTGGTCAATTTGGAAGTTCCAAAAGCATTATTAAAAAAGATATTACCGAATTTAACATTTCAAGTAAATTAAGGTAGGTAATGAAAAATTTATTTTCTATAAAGTCCAAGTCAAAGTTTTCAATAAGAAATGAATGCATTTAATTTAATGATTACATATAATATGTACAAATATTTGCAGTTCATTTTTTACATATTCTCCGATGAAAATTGTTTTATAAGCATAATTATATACATATATATAATTTCACTTAAGTGTGGTATACGACCTCAATTACAACATACAGGATCTTTAAGTGGTAAATGTATAGATTAACAATTTTATAACAGCTCTTGATCTTTCGAGTGCAAAGACAGCAAATTTATAAGCCTAAAATGGCATCATTTATATACATGTCAGTACTCAGCCACATCATCAGATTGATACATTTGTATGTATTCGGTCAACAGTTTCATCGAAAAACTCATTTTCATATACACATTCTGTATTCATTCAGAATTAAAAGCATTCATAGTTCATGTACGTATTCATACATTTGTATTTATTCAGTCTACAATAGCTTCATGTTCAATAAGAGCATAATTATACGTTTCATTCAGCCTAAAAACCGCTCGCTTTTGTTTGTTTGTTTGTTTGTTTGTTTTTACAGAGGAACATGCAACTCAATTTACAAGGCGCAGAAATAGAACCGCTTTACATTAATATATAGTTAATCATTCTACAATAGCTTTATTTAACTAATTACTTCTACATAAACTACAGTGCTAAATGTAGTCCAATTTTCATAACTTGTATGTGTTCTTATATGGACAACTGACAAATGTTCAACACATTTGAATTATAAATCATTTTACAGTCAGTGTAGATAGTGTCTACTTCATTCAGCCGTTTAAGTAATATTATTGCAATATTTGAAGTTTATCAAATAAAAATTTCTACCATATCATTTGATTTAATTTTTCTTTCAGCATATTCCGGATGTCTATATTCGCTTCCAGAAGATCAAGGTAAACACCTATTTATTTTGTACATAATTTTTTTAAGATGTTTGAAAAGGATATTTTATGATCAAATGGAAGGTTTTTATATCAAAAATATTTCATATAGTTACAAGTCTTGCTTAAGTGTTTCAGACACTTTGTTTTATCCATTCATTCCGTTTGACCGAGGTAGTAGAAATAATTGGTACGGTTTTCTTGATTTGCAGAGGGATGTTTTCACAGACTTTAATTGCAAAATAAAATACCCCTTTTTCATTCTTTACTCTGTTTTTCTTTTTGTAAATACATGTAGAAAGGGTTAGTTTTTTCTTGTCATATTACTTGTGTGATATCTTACTTTCTTGGCAATGCAACATCATGGCAATTAAAATCTATAAGTAGCACCTTATCTCTAAAGTTTTGTGGTGTTTGTTCTTTAACCTTGTTTCAATGTGGTTGTTCTTTAGCATTGTTTCAGTGTGTTTGTTCTTTAACTTTGTTTCAGTGTGTTTGTTCTCTAACCATGTTTCAGTTTTTTTGTTCTTTAACCCTGCTTCAGTGTGTTTCTTTCTTTAACCTTGTTTCAGTGTGTTTGTTCTTTAACCCTGTTTCAGTGTGTTTGTTCTTTAACCTTGTTTCAGTGAGTTTGTTCTATTCCTTGTTTCAGTGTGTTTGTTCTTTAACCCTGTTTTAATGTGTTTGTTCTTTAACCATGTTTCAGTATATTTGTTTTTAACCATATTTCAATGAGATTGTTCTTTAACCTTATTTCAGTGTGTTTGTTCGTTAACCTGTTTCAGTGTGTCTGTTCTTAAACCTTGTTTCAGTGTGTTTGTTCTTTAACCCTGTTTCAGAGTGGCTATTTTTAACCTTGTTTCAGTGTGTTTGTTTTTTAACCCTGTTTCAGTGTGTCTATTTTAACCCTGTTTCAGTGTGTCTTGTTTCAGTGTGTTTTTCTTTAACCCTGTTCCAATGTGTTTTTTCTTTAACCCTGTTTTAGTGTGTTTGTACTTTAACCTTGTTTCCTATTTTCTGTTTGCATACATACAAATACAAGAGAAAATACATTAATTACAATACATACAATTAGCCACGAACATAGCAATGAACTATATCACAACTTTGTGTTGGTCTCTGTAATACTGACCATATATTTTAGAAAATAACAACGACAATGAACAGCCGATAAAAAACGCGTCATCAAGATCACCCTGGATGAACAAGTTTTGTCACGTGACCACAAATGCAAACGCCGATTTTACATTTCAGCAAATATTTGCAGATATCTTTTTTTCCACTGCGAGCACAAAAATAAGACATAGACCTTAGGACCCGTCGTAAATTAAACTTTTATATTATGTGAGTAGTCATTACTAGACTTTAGTAGTTTTTTAGAACACTTCGACACAAATGTTTTTTTCGCAAAGCAAACGCCGATAGGTTTTACTTTTTCCTATCATTTTTTTTCACTGGAAATACATGTTGAGGTAAAAAATAGAGGATATGTCTTTTTACATGCCATTCCCGTCCCTAACTCATTTATAATTCCATTAGCAAAGTTATATTTGACGTAATCTCATGTCATTCCCCGTATTGTCTAATTTGCAAACGTCGTTTGAACATGTAAAATATGCAAACGCCGGTTGAACATATTAGATAAATAATATTTCTTGCATCTCAGACAGGATTTTTTTGCATCTCAGACAGGATTATCTACCGTTTACACCGGTGCTGGAAAACTCTGTCTTACATCCCCATGTAAGACAAGTCGCGTGCTTTAAATTACGTCATTGATGCGCGCCTTTTATGAATGAATCGCGTTCTTAAAATGACGTCATTTTTCCGTTATGAATGAAGTTGTATGCTCATAAGCTACTATAAGAAAAAAGTGCGTAATGAGAATATCAGTTTTCATAATTTCTGTTCCGAAAATAATTGACCTGCCCGTGCTCTGCCTTGTGCCCTGTCCTGTTTTTCTTTGGGGTCCTCCTGGGCTCCTTGCCGCTGGGTCGGTTGGGGGCTGCGTTCATTGAATGCCGCCTTTCCTTGTCGATCTTGTTTATCATATTTTATGTAACATGCAAGAAAAAGAATCAAACACCGGCTGTCAGTACAGAAGGGAATATCTAGCTCTCTGGTAACTGTTTAGCAGAAACTCGACAGAGCCTCGTTACCGTTGTAGACAGTTACTCTCGAGCTAGACATTCCAGTCTGTACCGGCAGCCGGTGTAAGATTCTTATATTCTTGCATCTCAGACAGGATTATCTACCGTTCTAGAAAACTCTGTCTTACACCCCCCATGTAAGACAAGACGCGTGCTTTAAATGACGTCATTGACGCGCGCCTTCTATGAATGAATCGCGTTCTTAGGATGACGTCATTTTTCCGTTATGAATGAAGTTGTACATGTATGTTCATGCGCTACTATAAGAATAAAGTGCGTAATGATAATATCAGTTTTCATAATTTCTGTTCCGAAAATATTTGACATGTAATATACAAAAAAAAAGAGAATAAAACACCGGCTGTTGGTACAGACGGGAATATCTAGCTCTCAGGTAACTATTAAGCGGAAACTCGACAGATATTCCGATCTGTACCGGCAGCCGGTGTAAGATTCTTATAAACCGGTGGTTATTTAAGTCAAGTTGCAAATATTACAATTCTCTGAACAAAAGACTTCTCTCTTTTCTCCTTTTTTTATTTTAAAACATTCTTCTTCTTGAATAACAAACTTTTATAAAACTTCTGTATATCCCATATATACATGTATACATAAAATAGATAAATTTATACAGAATCTCTGAAGAAAGCCCAACACAACAAAATTGAAAATGTCGCAGGCTCGGTTTGATTGAGCCTCTTGAATAGTTTTAAGAATATATGAAGCCAAAGTTTGTGAAAAAGCTTTAGAATGAGGTACATTAATTGTCAGAAATAAACTTGTTTAATCTTTACGTCTGAAGGACTTAGTTCTTTTAAGATAGATAGCAAATGCTCTTCTTGGATGGTCTTAAAAGCTGGTGCATGACCAGGTCTATCCTGTTTAGCCAAACCTTGTCTGCTCTGCCTACACAGAAATAGCTCCTCCTAATGTTAACGCTTGAAGGTGGCTAGCTCCCCTGAATGTCGTGATAGCTGTAAGAAAAACAACTTTATATGTTAAAAATTCAATTGATGTTTTTCTCAGAGGTTCAAAAGGAAATGTTTGTAGTGAACTAAGAACTTTAGGCAAATCCCATTCAGGCAACAACTTTGTTACAGGAGTTCTTAAATTGAATACTTTTAATTATCTGATAACAAACGGATGTTGACCAATAGGTGTGCTATCTACTGGAGGTAAAACTGCAGATAAAATAGAGCGGTAACCTACTGTAAACCTTTATTGTACAAATCTGATAAAAACTCAGCACAAGTATTTAAGGATGCTGTGAATGAATCAATATTATTTTGACGACACCATATCATAAATTGTCTTTATTTACTGGAGTAATCTTTCTGAGTACCAGTTCTCCAGCTGGTTGTAAGAAGATTTGAAAAAACCTTTTTCTCTAAACTGTCTGTCGATAGCAACCATGCAGTCAAATTCGGAACACCTGGATTTGGATGACATATCTGAGATTTTGGTTGTTGTAACACGTTTGTAACCAGTAGAAGACATAACGGTTGAGCTTCCGACAGATTCAATAAATCTGGAAACCATGGGCGTAGTGGCCAGAATGTTATTAGAAACAGTTTGCAATGAAATTGTTTAATATGATGAAGAACTCTGGAAATGAGACAAATATAGTTCAGCGTTCAAAAAGACATCAACGGGTACTTGCATATATTTCAAATGACCAACCGACGTTTGCCCATTTTACATAATCAAACGACGTTTGCAAAATCGACAACAAGTGGAAAACATGGGTTTATCTCGAATATAACCTTGGAAATGAAATTATGAATAAGTTAGGTACGAAAATTACTTGTAAAAAACATATATCTTCTATTATTTTCCCTCAACATAGGTTTCCAGTGAACAAAAAAGATTAGAAAAGGTAAAACCTATCGGCGTTTGCCTACCAAAAAGAAAATTTGTGTCGAAGTGTTCTAAAAAATCACAGAAGCCTCGCAATTACTACATACATAAAATAAAAGCTCAATTAACGCCGGGTCCTAAGGTCTAGGTCATAATTTTGTGGATGCAGTAGAAAAAAAGATATCTTCAAATAATTACCTGAAATCGGGTCCGTAATTGCTGAAATGTAAAATCGGCGTTTGCATTTGTGGTCACGTGACAAAACTTGTTCATCCAGGGTGAAGATAACAACTGTTATTCAGTTCCTCGTACCTAATGCAACATTTACGAAAAAATTATTACTCATTTCATAATAATATCTTTGTGATTCTTACAGTTCTGAACGTCATCATATTAAACTCGTGCTGACGTTTTGAATGGCATAATCACGACAATCACGACAATCTTCTCTGTACTAATTCAACCATTTTTAGAACACATTGACCAAAAAGAGATGCTCTGTCATTTTGGCGATGTTGAGTACACTTTTGACATTCTCTCTATCCAAGTCTTATCTCAAATCATATAATAAAATTATATCAATATTGACACAATATTAGTGTAGAATTTAGTAATCGTGAGTATTAACAAATTATGACTTTGCTACATAAATTTTGGGCAAAGAATTAGAATATATTGTGCTTGAGATATTAATAAATAATAGATAATAAAAAGATTGAAAATACATTCGCTAAAGATATTTAAGTCTCCAATGTATTACATAGAGGATATGTGTTTGTTTGTATATGTTTGTTCGAGTGGGCTTTAAAAACAGTATTCTCACGAGTTGCGTGGCGTAGCCACGAGTGAGAATACTGTTTTTAAAGTTCCCGAGATGAAATAAAATTACATCTTACACAACAAACAAACAAATTTTCTTTTCATTTTATGCTTCAAAACAAGTTAAAGCGAAATTTCCTTAATATCAACGTTAATATTAAAATCTGTTTTTCCCCATCGAGAACCTCATTTCTCATTAAAAAATGTAAAAAGCTGAAAATAAGGTTCGAAAATCAACGTTAAATGGCGGTGATATTATTATATTAAAATAAAAATATGAATGATCGCTTGTTTTTATTAAAAAACAAAACAATTGTAGCAGGAGAAAAAGTCCAATCATCCATCCATATTTCTGTTACTTACTGCGAATATATATTAGACCTGGCTTTGCTATATGTAAACGACCGCCATTTTTAAAAGTTGTGTATTTCATGGGAGGAAAATAATTGTGTTTGATTTCAGGGATTTCATTTGGATTTGTTAGTCATACACCTTTTTAAAAGAAAGAAAACTTATTTGAGGATTGTAACAGACAAAAAATAAGTGTTGATGGAAGTGTAAACATTTAAAAAGCGACTAGGAAATTGGAAAACTTGGAAAGTTGAAAGGCTGCCTAACGAAGGCTGGGTTGTTTTCTTATTCTTTGGGCTGATGGCAGTCATTGCTTTTCAAGTTTTCATAAAGCTTAAGGCAGTTATTGCTCGTAGGATACTTAAATATGCCCAAATGTCATCAAGAGCAGTTTTGCATGTGGAAGGAATGTATTTTTCAGTTTGTAAAAATGAAAAAAAAAATAAGAGACGATATTTGGTGATTGGTAATTTGAATGAATAGAAGTAAGTTTTCTTCTTTTTATTACTTTTGTTTTTTATCAATTTCAGCTTTGCTTTTCTCTGAACAGCCTGACATTGTCAGAATTGTCAGCAACAATAAAATTGAGGTACCACATGGGGAAATCTTTAGAAAGTAGTTTCGTCATTGAAAAGCGTTAAATTATATTTTGATAATTTTCACAGTGATATCATCAAATATAATTTTCAGGGACAGATCAGTAATCCACTGAAAAGCATGAAATAAATAAATGATATATGTTTTGGCATTTTTTTGTTGTGTATAATGTTAGTCTTAACCCGGAAAAACCACGTAATCTCTATAATGCGGTTTTCATTTCTGATTGTAGAGTAACGTTACAATGATTTTTAGAGTCAGTATAATACAACGTTAAACACAATGTGATATTTCCTTCCCTTTTAAGTTATGAAGCAGAATACTATTTGATGAGCCGCTGTGTATTGAATAAGATAAAGCGTGCTTTTAGTTAGAACATATAGCATTAGGCCCATTCAAGTGTATATAGTTAAAGACAGCAGAAGAATACATTTTGCCATACTTCTATCCTTAGATTTCCGTTAGAATTTACCTATAACATTTAATTTATAAAAAACGAGTTGGGCAGTCTTTTCATATTTCTTATAATTTATTCTAAATATTTTCCTATATCAATTGTTGATCAATCACCATAATGACAGTCAATCTTTTGGGGAAAAAAGCCAATTCAGCTCTACTTAAAAATGAAAAAAAATGAC